>NC_092128.1:37883495-38183495 GCF_043159975.1 Macaca nemestrina | reverse complement strand
GAAATACCAAACAATAGTAAAATAATCCAGCAGAAGGCAAGAAAAGAGAGAGAGGCTCTAAAATGGAGGGGACAAGCAAAACAAATAATAAAGTGGTAGATTTCAACTATTTCACTCAATGCATTAAATATAATGGTATATATATAAAAAATCAGAGACTGTGGGTTAAACAAAAACAACATACATCGATATGCTATTATAAAACCCTCCTTAAGTATAAAAATATAAGTAGGATCAATGATTATATTACTTTCACACAAAGTAGACTTTTGACAAATAATTTTACCAGGGATAAATAGCAACATTACCTCCTGATAATGGGGTCATACATATACACTGATGTGTATGTTAAGTACACAAATGTGTATGCACTTAACATCAGAGTTTTGGGTCACATGAAACTCATATTTTACAGATAAAACATTCACCAAAAGATTGAATTTTCTGGGTGAAAAAAACAGATTTAAAAAAGCAAAATCATACAATTCTTACTGTAACAATTAAACTAGAAATCTAGTAACAGAAATAATTAAACTGGAAAACAAGTATGTGGAAATTATTATTTTATTTATTTATTTATTTATTTATTTATTTATTTTGAGACAGAGTCTCGCTCTGTCGCCCAGGCTGGAGTGCAGTGGCGCAATCTCGGCTCACTGCAAGCTCCGCCTCCCGGGTTCACGCCACTCTCCTGCCTCAGCCTCGGGAATAGCTGGGACTACAGGCGCCGGCCACCTCGCCCGGCTAATTTTTTTGTATTTTTAGTAGAGATGGGGTTTCACCGTGTTAACCAGGATGGTCTCGATCTCCTGACCTCGTGATCCGCCAGCCTTGGCCTCCCAAAGTGCTGAGATTACAGGCGTGAGCCACCGCACCCAGCCGTATGTGGAAATTAAACAACACACTTTTAAATAACCAATATATCAAAGAAGAAGTCACAAGGAAAATTAAAATACACTGTAAATTGATTGAACATAAAAATATAACATATCAAAATTTGTGGAATGCAGTTACAGCTGTGCTTAAAGGGAACTTTACAGCATTAATGCATACATTATGAAAGAAAAAAAGTCTCAAATCTAGGATCTAAGCAAAAACCTAAGAAAACTCTTAAAAATAGAACAAGTTTAAACCAAAGTACATGGAAAAAGAATACAAAAATAGAGTGGAAATACATAAACAGAAAAATAATTGAGAAAAGTCAATGTAACCAAAAAAGTTTTTGTGAAGATCAATATGATTTACAACCTCTGGTAGAACTGACCACCCCCCCCCCCACACACACACAATTTATCAATATCAAGAACAATAAAAGAATCATTACAGATTTTACAGACACAAAATGTATTATAAAGAAGCATTATGAACAATGCAATGCTCATAAATGCAATAACTTAGGTGAAGTAGATGTATTCTTAAAAACAACTTTCAAAATTCACTCAAAAGAAACAGATAACCTGACTAGTCCCACATATATGAAAGAAATTGAATTTTTAGTTTAAAATCTTCCAGTAAAGAAAACTATAAGCTCAGATGGCATCACCGGTGAATTCTACAAAACATTTAAGGGAAAAAAAAAACACACACACACACACCAAATCTACACAAGCTCTCTCAGAAAATAGGAGAACAATTTTCCAACTTATTTTATGAGGTTAACATTATTACACTATATCTAGCTAAAGACATCATGACAAAGAAAACATCAAAACAATATTCCTCATGAATATATAATCAAAATTCCTAATTTGTATTAACAATAGAAATAAGTGATAATACTTATAACCAAGTTGGGTTTACCTAAGAAGCAAGGCTGGCTCAAAATTTGAAAATCAAACAATATAATATATATTACCAATAAATAGACTGAAGAAGAAAAACTATATGTTAATCATATTCAATGTAGAAAAAATATTTGATAAAAATTCCACATTTATTAATAATAAGAATTCTCAAAAAACTAAAAATACACAAAACCTCATTAAGCTTACCAAAGGCATCTACAAAAAAGCTTCAGTTAATATCATTATTAATGGTGAAAAATTAAATGTTCTCCTCTAATATTAGGAGCAAGGCAAGAATAATCTTACTCCTATTCAATATTGTATTGGAGGTCCTATCCATTTCAATGAGAAAAAAAGAGTAAGATAATTTGAAAAGGAGGAAATAAAACTGTCTTTATTTGCCTGATTTATAGGACTGTCTATGTAGAAAATCTCCAAAAAATCTACCATAAGAAAAAATAATTCTCCTATAATAAGTGAGTTTAGCAAGAATATAGGATATAATGTAAATTGTATGTCTATATACAATCAACAAACAATTGGAAGTTGAATTTTTTTAAAAAATTAAAAGTACCTTTACAATAGTGTCACAGAACATAATGCACTTTCTAACAAAAGGTGTTCAAGATCCATCAGACAAAAATAGTAAAATGATAAGAGAAATCAAAGATCCTAACAAATGGAGAGATATACCATGTTCATGGTTTAGAAGACTCAGTATTGTCAATATGCCAATTTTCTCTTGTACTGCTTTATAGCTTCAATGCAGTTCCAATTAATAACCCAGCAGATTTATATTTGTAGAAACTGCTAAGCTGATTCTACGACTTACAAGGAAAGACGAAGGAACTAGAATCACCAAAGAGTTTTGGAAAAACAAATAGCTGGAAGACACTAATTGCTTGAATTTAAGTAATCAAAACAGTGAGATATTGGTGAATGGATAGACACGTATGTTAATGGAATAAAATTGAGAGCCCAGAAATAGATCTACACAAATATGGTCAATACATTTTCAATAGAAGTGAAGGTCGTTCAAAAAACACAGCTGGAACAACTTGACATCAATATGTAAGAAAATGAAACTTGGCTCATTCCTCATGTCTTATAAAAAAGTTATGACAGCCAATCGAGAAACTTGAAAGGTAAAACCTACAAGAAAACATAGAAGAAAACCTTTGTGATCTTGGATAAGGTAAAGATTTCTTAGATATGACATCAAAGCACTATACATAAAGAAAAAAATGTTGAATTTAAATTTATGAAATTTAAAACTGCTCTATGAAAGACAATGCAAGGAATGAACAAAGCTGCAAAGTGGGAGAAAATATTTGCAAAACATGAATCTAACAAATAACTTCTATCAAAAACATATTAAAAACTTACAAAGCTCAATAATAAAAAATAATCTATTTTTTCAATACCAAAGATTTGACATACACTTCATTGAAAAACATATGGAGATGACAAAAAAGCTCATGGAATGACTGCCAACATCATTGTCATTAGGAAAATGCCAATTAAATTCACAATAACTGTCCACTTCTTAGCATGGCTAAAAATTTAAAATAACAATATCAAGTGTTGGCCAGAATGGGAGCAACTGGAACTCTCATGTATTGCTGGAGAGAACATAAAATGATACAACCACTTTGGAAAACATGTTGACAGATTTTTATGTACTTAATCATACAGTTAACAGACAATCAAACGGTTCCAGTCCCAGCAATCCTGCCCCCACAAAAGGAAATATATTTCTAGAAGTTTTATGTATAATTGCCAAAAGTTGGAAATAACCTATATGACCTTCAGCTGATGAATGGGTTAATAAACTGTGGTACATCCATCAGTAGAATATTTCTCAGCTATTAAAATAAATACACTCCTGATATACACAAAAACACTAATGAATCTCAAATTCATTTTGCTAAGTAAAAATAATTTGACTCAAAAAGTTATATCATGTCTCATTCCATTTTTATGACATCCTGAAAATGTCATAAAACTGAAGAGAAAACAAATCAGTCATGGGTTGGGTATGCTGGGGCTGCATACGGAGAGGGCAGATGATGACAAAAGGGGCATAAGCAAGTTTTGAGAAATGATGGGGCCGTTCTAAATGTTGATTGTGGTGTATTTTTTGAAACACAAAAGAAATGATTTGCATTGTATGTGAATTATAACTCAATAAAAAGTAAACATTACCAAGAAAAAGGAAAATGTTTTCTAGTAACTACAAAACATATTGCAGTTGAATCAAATGTATTAACTCTATCAAAACCTGATGCATTAACTTTTATGGATTTCCCTAAGGTACAAGATGTAACTATAGTTTGGGGTATTTTTTGGCATTTCATCCACAAATGTCTACATAAACATGATATAAGGCCCATATGTCTGCCTCTTAAAAATGTATGCTTTGTGTGGCATAAGCAGAAAGTTGATTGGATAGCTTGGCAGCTGTTAGCATTTGTTCAGTTTTCATTATCTGATGTACACGGGAAATAAATCTTTTCTTTTGTCAGAAGTAGCAAAAAGGTTCAAGTTTTGCTAATTCGTTTACATAATTTTTTTTAACTGGAAAGAGCAAGCAGAATTTTCTCATGGTTTTTAATATACGGGAATTAATTTAAAATTGTACTTCAAGCATAATAACAATTTCAATGACATAAAATTTTAATATTTCAGGATAAACTATATAAAATACAAATCATTGCTATAAAAAATGTAAGATGTGCACAAAAAAGGACTTGTTTTATAAACCTATTTGGAAAAATAGTGGCATTACTTGAAAAGAGAAGTCAGCATGAAATGAAGCCGTTAAGAACAGACATTCATTAGATTTCTGAAATGTTTGACTCCCCATCTCTCCTTCCTAAACTGACTATGTGAGGCCCATTGCCAGCCTGGGCCTCAATCCATAAAAATACAGAACACATAATATCAAATCCTGTCCTACATAACATTTTTCTACCAAAGCATGCTTTAAAATACATTAATGACCTCCCACAGTGATGTTATTTAAAACAATACATAGAAATACATTAATCTGTTTCTTTTCTGATAATGTTCTTAAGAAATGTATCAATGAATTAACTTGGTTAAATAAAAGAAAATATCCTTAGCATATAGATGTATCCATTATTTATTTCCAGTCATGATGCTAGAAAATTTCATCATTTATTACAAATAAATATATATCTAATTAATTATCATGAATCTGTCTTTACATTAGTAAATTGATTCAAAGGGAACTACACCAAAATCTAGGATATGTGATAAGACGCAATTTCTTACAGATATTGAGCTAATTAATCAAATTTTCAATTTCTCTAAAAATAAATTTTTTTGAAATGTTAATTCTTATTTTATGACTTTTTAAGCCTATATTTACCTATTTTTATTTAGCAACAATCTTTTAATTGAGAAAAGAGAACATGATATATACAATATTAGGAAGTAAATCTTCAAGAGACAGCTGGGAACGTTATCTGATACAGATATTCTGTACTGTGTAACTGTTTTATGTTCAACAACCACATAGTGTAAATAGCATAGATGTAAGTGAATGAATGAGTGACTTACACCTTGTTACAGAGAAGCGTCTCTTATTCAGCAGCATCTGAAAATTAGATCTGAGTAACACGTGGCTCATTTAAGTATATGGAGTCTGTGGAACATCTCAGTCTCTCAATGCTACATAAATCCTAATACAGTAGTGAAGCTTGGAGGTATTCCCCTCAACACAGGTTGTGAAGGGAAGATGCTCATATTGTAAATACAATCCTTTAGATTTAGCCCTCACATTCAAACCCCACTCAAGCAGAATGTTATGGTCTCAGATCCTTGCAAGTGGTGGAAAATGGTGAAATAAGCTAGCAAAATTAAATGTAACAAAACACTATGTTCTTCTGAGTGGCATGGCTCTCTGCTGGATGGAGGTATGGAAGCCATAATTAAATGTCCTGGTGGCATTTATTTTTCTTCTTGGAAATATCATATACCACAGGAAATTGGAAATGAAGGGAAATGGGAAGGGTGATGCAGAGGTGGAGGTGCCTTGGGAAGCAAAGCCAAAGCCATTCAGACACACTGTCACTGGAAGAGTGACCGAAGAATGAGAGATGATGCATCCAGTTCAGCTGGATGGAGATGTCTCCCACCTTACCAGTGTTCTGTTTGAGGTTTGAACCACATACTTTCAAGAAGGTGGAAGACAATCATTTGTGACACTATCTCTCCCTCACCAAAGGTTCCAAAGCTGTAATGCTGCCTGAATGATACCTTAAGCCAATACAGGAGTCAGTTCCCTGCCTCTGTCCAAGGATGAAAACCAAGAAATAGAACTCTATCTAAAGCTATGTTATGCAATCTTTTCCTTTTCTTTTCTTTCTTTTCTTTTTTTTTTTTTTAAGAGGGAGTTTTGCTGTTGTTGCCCAAGCTGGAGTACAATGGTACAATCTCGGCTCACTGCAATCTCCGCCTCCTGGGTTCAAGTGATTCTCCTGCTTCAGCCTCCCGAGTAGTTGGGATAACAGGTGCGCACCATCACACCAAGCTAATTTTTTGTATTTTTAGTAGAAATGGGGTTTCACCAGGTTAGCCAGGCTGGTCTCAAACTCCTGACCTCAGGTGATCTGCCCACCTCGGCCTCCCAAAGTGCTGGGATTACAGGTGTGAGCCACTGCACCTGGCCCTTCATGCATTCTTAATCCTGAAAATAGACAACCATCTTCCTACAGGAGATTTTAAAATTACAATTAGGGTTGAGATAAAAGATTATATTTTTGAAAAGGTGGGCTGATAAGTAAATTGAACTGAACTTGTGGAACACATCTCAGGGAAACTTGTTGATAGGAACTTCTATGAGACTTTCCATGGAGAATTAGGGATTGGAGTGCAAAGAAGGGCTCTTGTCAGAGGAAGTGAAGAGTTCACCTTGGTTGACTAGTTCACATTTGTAGAAAAGCAAAGAGTGGAGTGAACAGGATTCTTCAGTATTTCTCGGTTGGTCTCCTTATCTTCAGAAAGGTTCAGTTGCATACAAGAATTGAAGGGACAAGAAATTTACAACAGAAAATTGTGTGTTCACATAGTACCTTAGAGACCAAATTTGGAGAAACTTTACCATCCATTATCTAAAGCCCCAAGGAAACTTGAGAGAGGCTCACTTTAGGTTTAGGAATAATGAAAGGACAAACTCTAGAGCTGTCCTTTATATTTATCCTTTTGAAACACACACTCCAGTCATAGAACATGGGTGCACATCCAGGTACCTTGTGCAGGTTATGCTACCTCTGGCAAGACCACCGAGCAAATGGGAAAGCTGCTCTGTATAAAATGTTGCTGTTGGAGAACCAACCTGCATATAACCCTGTGCTGGACATAATCAGGTACCCCCACAAATAGTTCCTTCTCCAGCAGGGTTCTAATAATGTTAATTCAATGCTGTCATTTCCATACCATTTTATGGTATGGAAAGTCTTATATTTGAGGTTCAATTAGACATAAATATAGACATAAGAAGCTAGGCTTTATAACTTTAGCTAGGTCTGTTATCAAATTTAATCAGCTCAGGCTGGGGAAATATTGAAGTTGCATTTTGCAGAACATCTAGGCCTTTATTAACTATTTTTAAAACGGCAGGATCCTTCTCAAAATGGCTAAAAATATGAGGTTTAAAGAATTGCCATCAACTGTTTGGCTTTGACCAAGGAAAATGCATTATTTATCTTTCTTATTGTCACCTTTTTAGCTGTGACAACAAATAAAGTCTGTGTGTGAGTGTGTGTGTGTGCGCCTGTGTAAATGATAGAGAGAAATGGAGATGGGGAGTGGGGGTGACTGGGATAGAGAAGGGCTGTAGCTGTGTATGCATATTGTCTGGCTATTTGTATTTTGATGTGTCTGTGCATCTGAAACCTATGCAGATGTGGGAGGAGAGAAGTAGCTGTAGTTGAGGTGGACAGTATAAATTTATGAAAAATAAAATTTTTGAAACTATACTAGTAGTTTCCTAACAGTAGAGGTCATATGTTTAAAAATTCCTGTGTGAGAAAAGGTATAGTGGAGAAAAATAAAATGGAGTAACCGAAATCAGAAATTAACCAATTAAAGCTTTTATACTTTTATGTTCACTACACAAAGCAGAAAAGAAAGTATTAGGCTCCCTCTCTTCACTGCAGTCTCAACAAGATGCATGCACAGCTGTTGCATCAAGTTGAGGACTAGGCACAAGTCAATGCACTGTTTATAGAGCCTGAGTCCATGAGGTCCAGGGTCAGCTTAGCCATGCAGCCAGACAAAACCACCAATAAAGCTATTTTTAAATAATTTTAGCTCATACGGACTTTTAAAAGTCCATGAAGAAGACGTACATCTACTGCAATACTTCAAATCCTCCTTTTCTCTCTCATTAGCTTCTTTCTCCTGTGGTAACTTCTGTGCCTCTCTCTTCAAACTGTATCCGATGAACTTCCATGAAAGTTTTAGTCCTTAAACCCTGTTACTGTGCAAATTGTTCTCTTTCTGCCCACATTCCTTCTCCTAATAGGCACCATGAAAGCCTCAAAGACCAATCAAGCAAGACAGAACATTATTTGGAAACCAGTATGGGTGGAAAAATTCACTAGATAAAGCCAGAATTTAGTTTAGTAGATAGGAAGAGAAAATAGGTCAGTATCATTTATCGTTTAATAAATTTGCCATCTCACTTTCCACTTTTTTGTTTCTTTATGCAAATGCTTAATGTCTTTGTGATTTGATGATGTAGACATGTTGACATCTACATGCCAATTCCTTCCTTCCTGCACCCACGTCCTTATATCCCTAGTTTGTGTTCATCAGCTTCTTTGGTACATGACTCAGCTCGTTCATGTCACTTCTAGGGACTGTTTTCTTCCTTTACACATGCCTTATCTTTTCCAAATCTTAATTGCAAATTAAAGTATTTTTTCTTACTATTTTATTTACTTCCCTGTTCTATTCCTAATCCTAGTTCTTTCTTCTTTAGCAATCAACAAGAGTGATTTGAAAAGTCACATATACTAGAATCCCAAATTGAACAATTAACACAGATATATACATAAATAAATTAACAAATTATCAAGTTTTGCCAAAGGAGAACTTTTTTCTTGGGAAAAGACTACTATATTTCCAAGACTGCCTTAGCTGATACAAATAAACTTTTTAACTGGAAGATTATGCTTTGTTGAAGGCATTATTGCATTACTTAAAATTGGGTGGTACAATCTGCTATGTGTTTCTTCTGCCCAGTGATCGCAAATGTCCCCTTTTACTTTACTGCAACAGCTGCTTCAACATCCTGTTCACAGTGGTGTTGGGTTGCATCAAGGATCACTGAAATACCAGAAGACTGGCTGTGGTCCAGGATCTTGGTGGTGGTGATATTATCTGGTCATTTTAGATAAAGTATGCCTTCAATTGATGGTGATGAAATATATTATGAATAAGATACAGTAATTATAACAGATGAGATCTCACAAATATGCAATAGGCCATAATCTGCCACTGTTCTTTAAACCTTTAGTTTGGTTAGAAATCTGAAGCCAGTATCATAGACTACTCTGCCTTCCAACCTAGCCAATTTTGATTTATTGTTGCATTTAGTGCACTATTTCACAATGTGTGCTGCCTAAGTGTGTGTGCAGTGATAGCTTTAATTCTAGTTTGGCTGATATAAATATTCAATGCATGTGGTATGTCCATAGCAAAATGTTCAAAAATGCTACATTAACTCTTCCAAGCAGTTGTTTAATGCTAAATGGAATAGCCAGAACCAGTTTTTGCATGCATGTTGCCATGCTTTGTGTCACAAGCCCCCGGAAACCCGACCAAACCATACTGGATCATGCAAAGACCAATGCCTGACCACAGAAGACCTAGCCCAACAACTTCTAATGACTGCTGATTAGAGAAGCTGTCATTTGGGTAGAGAGTAACCGTGATCATGTGACTCTCCTTTTCAGACTATGAATGCAACAAAGAGGCTGCAGTTCATTTTTAAAAAACCAACAAACAAATAAAACACAGAAGCAAACTCTGGTGCTGTAAAAGTGAAGGAGACAAAACTTTGAGAAGAATAGGACCACAGAGTCAAAGTTTGGATAAAGACTTGGCTACAAGCAGGAAGGAATAAGGAGGTGGCCACAGACTAAGGTTCCTTGACTGACCTTCCTAGGATTACAGTTTAAATTCATGGAAAATATAGATTTTATGTTACAAAGCACATTTATCATTCCAGATCTGTGGTGTTGACTTATGAAAAGCAGTTGTTTTTTACAAATAACAAAGAAAGAAATAGAAAAAATTTCCTAGCAAGCTTCTGAAAATGAAATATTTACATATCATTTGCATTTTTTCTGGTAAAATGTACATAACCTAAAGTTTATCATTTTAACCACTTTTAAGTGTACAATTTAATGGCATTGAGTATATTCAGAATGTTGTGAAAATTAAAGCGTGTCAGGGCAGAGGAGGGCAAGGTTGGTTTGAAAACCTCCTCACCATAATTTTTATTGTATTACAACCAGGACTTTTGCTATTAGGCATGATTTAAAACTGCTACCTTAAAAAAAATACTTGTGGTAATTAAGTCACTTATTTATTACTTGGCCTGTGGCCTATTCTTATCAAACCAGAAGTTAAATTTACTTTCTGTGAGCCTAAGGCTATACTGGAAAATACAGTTCTTGTTCAAAACAGCTTAATTCATACATACTTTAACAACCTATAAATACATACATATAGTCATTCTCTTTCTGGTTATAGACACACCTACACATTCAGACAAAAAGTTTAGACTCAAGGTTTTTAAAATATTTTTACCATTTGGTGTTTCATTTTTAAAAAACAAGTATTTTTAATTATTTGATAGAAGAACATCTTTTGAATAATCAACCACAATAGGAGAATCTGAGATATTTGAACACCACTTTAATTCAAAAAACTAGGCTCTTTTAAATCACAGTGCTAGGGGCTCTTTTCAGAGACTAAATCCTGCATCTGTAAAATAAAGATAACTGCATATGTTAAAACATAGTTACTAACATTTACTCATATTCAAATTTCAGTGTCTGTTCAATACCTCAGACTAGTAATGGTGGACACTGAATAAAGCACACAGTTCTGAGGTCCCCTCTAAGAAAAATAATGCAAATACACAAATGCAAAAGTCACTATTTATTCCAAATGAAAAAGAAACCACAAGTTTACTTTTTTAAAGTGGCAAACACCACAAATATTTAAACACCTAGAAATATGGGCTTATATTTGTATTGATTAGTCAGACCCATCTCTGAATTATTACTTTTTTCGCTATGCTTTTGGCTATGTGCTTTTGATGTACTTTTCATATAAGGATGATTTTGTAATATTGTTTTCTATTGAGAGGTTAGGAAGATAACTCACTCTTTTCTCAAATGGACAATATTGTCGGGGATTTTTGTATTAATAGTATAGGTAAGCATTTTGCAGCTTCACAATTCTTTACTTAACGTCACATAAATGTTTAGGATTTTTTAAAAACTTGAGTAAACCTCTACCATGTTTCTGATTTCATCTATGAGCTGTGTGATTTCAAGACAGGTGACATTTTCTTGTGTAGTTCCAATCTTAAATGTTTTTGTACATTGACAATACTCATTAACCAGTCTGTCACTGATGTACATATAAATTGTATCTTTCTTCACTGTTCCTCAAATCAATATTTTTTCATTTCCTATTTAAAAATTTATGATATTCATAATTTCCTATGTTGTTACATTTTTATTTTTCAAAGTTTCTTGGATGAATATCATACTGAATGGGCAAAAACTGGAAGCATTCCCTTTGAAAACTGGCACAAGACAGGGATGTCCTCTCTCACCACTCCTATTCAACATGATGTTGGAAGTTCTGGCTAGGGCAATCAGGCAAGAGAAAGGAATAAGGGGTATTCAGTTAGGAAAAGAAGTCAAATTGTCCCTGTTTGCAGATGACATGATTGTATTTTTAGAAAACCCCATCGTCTCAGCCCAAAATCTCCTTAAGCTGATAAGCAACTTCAGCAAAGTCTCAGGATACAAAATCAATGTGCAAAAATAACAAGCATTCTTAAACACCAGTAACAAACAGAGAGCCAAATCATGACTGAACTCCCATTCACAATAGCTTCAAAGAGAATAAAATACCTAGTAATCCAACTTACAAGGGATGTAAAGGACCTCTTCAAGGAGAACTACAAACGACTGCTCAGTGAAATAAAAGAGGACATAAACAAATGGAAGAACATAACATGCTCATGCATAGGAAGAATCAATATTGTGAAAATGGCCATACTGCCCAAGGTAATTTATAGATTCAATGCCATCCCCATTAAGCTACCAATGACTTTCTTCACAGAATTAGAAAAAACTACTTTAAAGTTCATATGGAACCAAAAAGGACTCCACATTGCCAAGACAATTCTAAGTCAAAAGAACAAAACTGAAGGCATCATGCTACCTGACTTCAAACTATACTACAAGGCTACAGTAACCAAAACAGCATGGTACTGGTACCAAAACAGAGATATAGACCAATGGAACAGAACAGAGTCCTCAGAAATAATACCACACATCTACAGCCATCTGATCTTTGACAAACCTGAGAGAAACAAGAAATGGGGAAAGGATTCCCTATTTAATAAATGGTGCTGGGAAAATTGGCTAGCCATAAGTAGAAAGCTGAAACTGGATCCTTTCCTTATATGAAATTAATTCAAGATGGATTAGAGATTAAATGTTAGACCTAAAACCATAAAAATCCTAGAAGAAAACCTAGATAATACCATTCAGGACATAAGCATGGGCAAGGACTTCATGTCTAAAACACCAAAAGCAACGGCAACAAAAGTCAAAATTGACAAATGGGATCTAATTAAACTAAAGAGCTTCTGCACCACAAAAGAAACTACCATCAGAGTGAACAGGCAACCTACAGAATGGGAGAAAATTTTTGCAATCTACTCATCTGACAAAGGCCTAATATCCAGAACCTACAAAGAACTCAAACAAATTTACAAGAAAAAAAAAAGCCCCATCAAAAAGTGGGCAAAGGATATGAACAGACCCTTCTCAAAAGAAGACATGCATACAGCCAACAGACACATGAAAAAATGCTCATCATCACTTGCCATCAGAGAAATGCAAATCAAAACCACAATGAGATATCATCTCATACCAGTTAGAATGGCAATCATTAAAACAGGAAACAACAGGTGCTGGAGAGGATGTGGAGAAATAGGAACACTTTTACACTGTTGGTGGGACTGTAAACTAGTTCAACCATTGTGGAAAACAGTGTGGCGATTCCTCAAGGATCTAGAACTAGAAATACCATTTGACCCAGCCTTCCCATTACTGGGTATATACCCAAAGGATTATAAATCATGCTGCTATAAAGACACATGCACACTTATGTTTATTGCAGCACTATTCACAATAGCAAAGACTTGGAATCAACCCAAATGTCCATCAGTGACAGACTGGGTTAAGAAAATGTGGCACATATACACCATGGAATACTATGCAGCCATAAAAAAGGATGAGTTTGTGTCCTTTGTAAGGACATGGATGCAGCTGGAAACCATCATTCTCAGCAAATTATTGCAAGAACAGAAAACCAAATACCGCATGTTCTCACTCACAGGTGGGAATTGAACAATGAGATCACTTGGACACAGGAAGGGGAACATCACATACTGGGGCCTATTGTGGGGAGCGGGGAGTGGGGAGGGATAGCATTAGGAGATCTACCTAATATAAATGATGAGTTAATGGGTGCAGCACACCAACATGGCACATGTATACATATGTAACAAACCTGCACGATGTGCACATGTACCCTAGAACTTAAATTATGAAAAAAAAAAAAGTTTCTTGGATGTTCTGATTCTTAAAAAAAAAAAAAAAAAAAAAAAATAGACAAAATCTCATTCTATTACCCAGGCTGGAGTTCAGTGGTGCCATGATAGCTCACTGCAGCCTCAAGCTCCTGGGCTCAAGCTCAAGCCATCTTCCTGCCTCAGTCTCCTGAGTAGCTGGACTATAGGTGCACATCACCATGCCCAGCTAATTTCTAAAAAAAAAAAAAAATGTAGTGATGGGGTCTCACTATGTTGCTCAGGCTGGTCTTGAGCTCTCAGCTTCAAGCAATCCTTCTGCCTCAGCCTCCCAAAGTGTTGGGATTATAGGTATGAACCATGCCACCTGAACCCTTTTTCTTGTGTTCATAATTTAGGCAATCAGAATTTTTACTGTGAGATAATAAGGATTTCTGACATTTTCAAGTGTCTTCTATTCTTCTTTAAGTTTACTTGTTTTTTTGTTTTGCTTCAATTGGGATGCTTCCTGAAAATCATATTTGACTTTTGATGAGATAAACAGTTTTCAATAAAAGAAGCCAGATGCGGAGGCTCACGCCTGTAATATTAGCACTTCGTGAGGCCAAGGTAGGGGGACTGCTTGAGGCCAGGAGTTTGAGACCAACGTGGGCAACATGGTGAAGCCCTGTCTCTACTAAGAATAAAAAAACTAGCTGGGTATGGTGGCATATGCCTGTAGTCCCAGCAACTAGGGAGGCTGAGGCCAGAGGATCACCTGAGCCCAGGAGGTTGTGGCTGCAGTGAGCCATGATCACACCACTGTACTCCAGCCTGGGTGATGGTGAGACCCTGTCCCACTGCCTCAGGAAAAAAAAAAAAAAAAAAAAGGAAAGAAGAAAACTAATGTGAAATTAAAGAAAAAGCCATTTTTAAACTGACAGTACACTGTACTGAGGTATATAATTGTGTAAATGAATACTACACACATTGGCTTATTGATGGACATTGATAAGAGTTTTTTTTACTGAACTAGTATTTCTTCAGGTCAGTTAACTGAGTCAGTAGCAATTTACATATTTGGTTGTAACGGCCAGACTTCTTCAGTTCATTTTATAGCAAACAGGCTAAGATACAATCTAATATATTTGAAAATTTAAGATGTGTGACTTCACACATTAATTGCTTATAGTACTACAAAACTTTGGTGACTCACAAATAAGAATTCTGATAAATATAATTTTGAAATATTGAAAAAAGTATACATTCTGCATTTATAATTCTACATATTTCAAGAGCAAGTTTATTGCTAATAAGGGAGACCACTTTTGACAAGGCATTGATGAAAACTGAATCTTTTTTTTTTTTTTGAGGCAGGGTCTCACTCTTGTCACCCAGGTTGGCGTGCAGTGGCATGATCCACAGATCGCTGCAGCCTCGACTTCCTGGGCTCAGGTGATCCTTCCACCTCAGCCTCCCGAGTAGCCGGGACCACATAGTTTTTTGAATTAAAATGGTGTCCAAGTAGTAGAAACGGGGTTTTGCCATATTGCCCAAGCTGGTCCTGAACTCCTGGTCTCAAATGATCTGCCTTCCTCCACCTCCCAAATTGCTGGGATTACAGGTGTGAGCCACCGCAATTTGTGAGCCAGCCTGCTTACAATTTTATACATCACATAATTATAAGAAGTTTCGACAGACTTCTTGTTTCATCTATTTAAAATGTGTCCCTCATACCTCCCCTGCCCCTGACCCCGCTGTCTGATCCATCTACTTCCAGTGCTCGTTCCTATAGCACACATCTATAGGATGGTATGGGTATGACCCTGCACCTTTGTGTCAGAACAGTGTGAGTCAGTATAGCAGGCACGAAAGTATTCCTAGAAGCCAGCCCTACAAACTACATCAATACATCTTCTTAGATTCACATAAAAGGTATGTCTTACTCAAATTCCCATCAGATCCTCAACTTGCTCAGAACTCCAAAGCCACCCAACCAAAGGATAATGTCACAGAGAGAATGCTGAAGTGGAAAGAAAGAGGTTTTAACCAAGTGCAAATCTTTTATTGCAAATTTTACAAACATAAAACCATATGTAGTGGTGGGTTGAAAGGTGGCCCCGCAAAACATATGCCTATGTGCTGGCCCCCAGTCCTGTGAATGTGACCTTATTTGGTTAGAGTCTTTGCAGATGCAATTTAGTTAAGGATCTTGAGAGGAAACCATTCTGAATTACCGAGGTGGACCCTGAGTCCAATGACAAGCATCCTTATAAGAAAAGAGAAGGCAGCCATCTTTATGAGAGAAGATAAACATCCTTATGAGAGAGGACATAGGGCTCAGAGAAGGCCATGTGAAGACAAAGTGACACAGACACAAGGAATGCCTACAGCCACCAGAAGCCAGAAGAGGCAAGGCAGTGTTCTCCCCTGGAGCCTCCAGGGAGAGTGCAGCTCTGTGACTTCTTGATCTCAGACCTCTGGTCCCCTGAACTGGGAAGAAATTTCTGTTGTTTTAAGTCATCAAGTTTCTGGTAATTTATTATAGCAACCCTAGGACTAACACACCATATCAACATTAGAGTCCTTTCCAGAGCCTTATAAGAGATTCAAGTCAGTGTGGGGCTCTGACACTGAAGCTTCCTTAGCTCTACAGTAGATTTCCTCTGCCTTGAACAAAAGGACAGCCAAACTTTTCTTCTCTAATGTTATATTTGAAATAATTTCACATTTATTTTTCACACAGATACCCCAATTATTGATATTTGATAACATTTTGATATATATGTAGAGAATAAAAAACTGTTCAGAAAAAAAATTGTTCATAAAAACAAATTTTTGTAATTGTTCAAAAAAAAAATGTAGTTAATAGCCATGATTCTCTCTGCTCCAAATACTTCTGCACATAATTCCTAAGAAAAAAGTCATTCTCTTACATGTCTACAGGATGATACAAAAATCAAGAAATTGACAATGATTCAGTAATATTATCTAATTTAAAGACAATTTATATCTTTTCCCAATTTTTCTAATAATGTCTTTAAAGAAAAATCTGGTCAATATTGTAATCAAAGATCATATGTCATGTCCTTTGGTCTCCTTTAGTTTGAAATTATTCCTTTTTTGTTTGTTTGTTTTTTTGGCTTACAATATTGAAGACTATAGGTCAATTATTTTGTAGAATATCCCCTAATTTGGGTTTGTCTGATATTCCCCTATGATTAGATTCAGGTTATACATTTTTCTATAGATTGTTACAGAATACTACATTTCTGTAGAATGCTACAGTAGTAATGTTGGGTCATATTAGGGGCACATGATATTGGTTTGCCTTATTTCTGTTGATGTTAATCACTTGGGTTTCAGTACCAGACAAGTACTTGTAAAACTGCTATGTTTCCCTTGTATTTAATAAATATTTTGGAGGAGATACTTTGATACTACATAAATATCCTGTTCCTCATCACATTTTTACCCACTTGTTCTAGAATCAGCTAATGATTCCTGTCTGAACTGATTATTAATATGATTGCTCCCAAGTGATTTTTTTCAAACACCATCATTCCTTCAACATTTATTAATAGTTGACATTATACTTAAAAGTTTTTGCTTGTCATTTATCTCTCAAAAATTTGGCCAATGGGAGATTATTTAAACTGGTTCATAAGGACATCATAAACTTTTTATGGAATCTAATAAGATCTGAGAGGGGTAGGTATGGTATAATAAAAAATATATTTGGTTTGTCTCTGATTGCGGGCACAGAGCTCCTAAAACTGTTGGAATTTCTTGAGTGGGAGGAAGACCTTTTGTTATTTATGACAAGCACCTTTTAACTCCATCTGAGTTATGTTAATTAGGTGACTTAGCAGTCCCTAGACTGCTTCATGATGGGGGCTGATCACCAGAAAAACCAACAAGGTGGTTAGAGTTAGAACTTTCTGAACTCTCCTCCAACCCTCTGGGAGGGAAGAGAGGTTGGAGATTGAGTTCAGTCATCAGTGGCTAAAGCTTTAATCAGTAATGCCTACAAAATGAAACCTGCATTGAAAACAAACAAAAAAACAAAACAAACAAACAAAAGAACTTAAATAATTGGGTGTGGAGAGTTTCCAGGTTGGTGAATATATCAAGGTGTCAGGAGGGCATGGAAGCTCCATACCCCACTTAACCCTCATTTCTTGCCCTATGCATCTCTTCCATTTGGCTGCTCCTGAGTTGCCTTCACTGTAATAAGACGGTAAACATAGGTAGTGTTTTTCTGAATTCTCTGAGGAGTTCTAGTGAATTATCAAATCTTGGGGAGGGATGTGGGAACCCTTCAAGTTGTCACCAAGTTGAGCAGAAGTGCAGGTAGTCTGGGGACCCAGGACTTGCAACTGGCATCTGAAGTAAGGGCAATTTTGTGGGACTGAGCCTTTAAACCTGTGGAGGCTGACACTAACTCTACGTAGCATCAGAATAGGACTGAATTGTAAAAGACACTCGGTTGGTGTCCACAGAAAATGGAAGAATCGTTTCATGTTAGAAAAACTTCAAAGTAGGGATAAGCCAGTCTCCCAAAGACTAGACACACAGAATCAGTTTATAACCTTTTCCTAAAGCAAATCTTTGAATAAAACACAGATCTAGGATGAAAACAGCTTCCACAACCCTGGACAGCAATGAGGAAGTTAGGAGAAAGAAATTAAACTAAGACAGTAGGGGATTTTACCTTTCATACCTGGTCTACAGCCTAATGTCCCCTCTGCTGTTCTGAGGATCTGATGATCCTCGCAAGTCTTCACTGAGTCATCATGGAAAATAAAATGACAGACTCACATTTTACAGCTGGATTTTGTCAATTACAAGAATGCAAGAACAAGAGAGATATACACAAGCTCAACGTGACTCCTCACTACACCTTAGTTTCTTAGTCAAACTTGGTAGGTGTGTGATTTATATCCAAAATACAATCAGGGATTGCATTTTCAATATTTAATTCTATGAACTTCCAGAAAAGTTTACTAGCAATTGCCAGAAATAAACTTATATAGATTGCCCAATGAGCTGTTTCAGGAATTTTTAATGGGAAATGCTATCTCCTGTGAATTTAACTGAGTCACTGATACATAGTTTAATAACATCTTCTAAGGATTCCAACTTTAAAGCAGGAAGCTATTCCTTAAAAAGAATTTTTTGCTGTACTTTATTGTGTATTCAAAGATTTTAATAGGAATTTTAGCAAATAAAATTAATTATAAGAATCAATTAATTTATACTAGCTATTGTACCGTTATACTAAAATATACATTTAGAACTAATTTTGGTAATTCATTACTGTTTAGTAAGGTTTTAAAATTTAATATCTACTTATTGATATTGCAAATCCAAAACCAACATAGTTCATTTACATAATCTATCATTGTTTTTGTTTTAGAGAATTTAAAAAACAAAAAAATTATGTTTTGTTCTAAAGATAGTACCATATTCTTTGTATAAATACCTGTCCTTAAAGAATTCTGTCAATCATGACACCCTTTGATCAAATCAGTTATAAAATTAACACTTTTCCACATTCTTGTATAAATACCTTGGCTCATAAAGCTATATGTTATTAATCATTTCATTGTTAGGTAAATTGCTTCTTATCAAGGAAAACTCATTCTTGAATCAATAAGAGTATCAAAAAACTTAACTTTCTACAAAAGCAAATAATAATACCCTCCATATAAGGCTTGTTCTATAGAGTAAATCTGGATTGAAGAGCCACAATCTACAACCCCAATAAATGATAATTTTGAAGAAAATTTGTGTAGAAGCACAGGACCTAAAAATTAAAAGTTCCATTATTGTGGTTAACCAGACAATATACATTTCAATAAAGTTAATATTTTTTTCTTATTCCTACACATATTTTATCCAATAGAAGGGGATTATATAAAACTCTAATTGACTATGAAAAAGATTACACTGACTAGCACAGTGCTATCAAGCTTGAAATTAATTATTGAGGTTTAACATATTGTACAATAATAGATACATACAGCACATTAAAATCATTATTAAAATAGTAGAGGAGGCCAGAGCAATAACAGTAGGTCAGAAACATTCAATGTTCAGAGCATAAGTATTACTATGATGGCAACTCACATCTGTGGCACAGGGTCAGTGTTAAATTAGCAGAAAGAACTTAAGAAAGAAATGCCTAAATACATGCTATGGAAACTGCTGTGCTTTGACCAAGGTACTAGAAGAAGACTGAGAATACACTTAAAAGACAAGTGCTCCAGTTTGTAGAGAAGAAATCTAAGGTTCTGAATTAGTCGTAACTGAAAGATCCTTCCTAATATATATATTATAAATTTGAATAGAAGCCATTCCTCTCATTTTTTTGAAAAGAACTTTAATGTAATTTATGTGAGTCATGTTCCTCTTTGTACTGACCTCTAGTCCTGAATTTGGGTGCCTTTTTTTCCCAAAAGTTTATTTTTAGCCATCATGAAACAGGAATTCTTTTAAAGTTATGATTTCTTGACCCATAAATTGCAAAATTGTACAATAATTTTCAAACTGTGATCAATTATTTTTATTCCTACTGTGTTTTCAAAATATAAGTATTTACAAAAACAGTAATTAATTTTGGGTTTTAAATATAAAGAAAAGTACATCTAACACTTTTCAATCATTGTTACTATCTGAGTTTCTCAGGGCCCAGAAAATCAGCTGAGTTTTTGAGATACTCTTCATTCTGTTCCTAGTTAAAACTTTTATGCCCTACTCCTCATTTAAGTGTTAAGAGATAATAAAACAATTCACAAAATATACCGATTTCTGACAACTCCCAAATAACAGGCATTTTTATCAGGAACGACGCACTGAATGGTGGCTTGTTTTGGTGAAGCTACTTTTGCAAGGAGGGCCTTCCCACACAAACACTTGCCAACCCTGCAAGAACCCAGCCCTGGGTATCAAAATCATGATGGAATTATTCTGTGGATAAATGAGGACATTAAGACCAAACAGGCTTTAAAGTAAGAAAAAAGTGAACAGTGCTGTGTTAATTCAAATCAAAGTGATTTTTACTGCTGTCTACCCCACAGACTGATATTTAAGGAAGCTATATTCCTTTATTGCCCTACAAGTGTCATTGACTGTAAACTACTTTGCTTTTTGTTATCTTCTTGCCTCTCCTCACCTTAGCATTAAACCTTACTCTTTAGTTGCCATAAAAACTGCTTAAAAGGCTTTCTAAAATATATTGTAAATATCTGGGAACCATTAATTGAGTGCTTACCATGTGGCAGATAGTAAGTCTTTCATCTTATGTACTCTACCACACATAATATGTGTTATCATCCTCACCAGATGCAGAAGACAGGAGCCTACAGAAGAGACCAAATAAATTACTCTTCAGTTCCCAAATGAATATATGTGGTAGAACTGGCACTGGTACCCAGACCCAACCCCAGTGCCCATGACTTTAACCACTCTTCATTACAATGCTTCCAAAAGTCAGGCCCTCTTCTACGAACTTTACATATATCTACTCTTTTAATCTTTACGACAACCCTATGAAGTAGGAACTGTTACTATCCCCACTTCGAAGTGAGGAAACTGAGGCAAGGAGCAGTTAAATACAGCCAGTGAGTTATGGATAAAGCATTTACTCTCATGTTTTCCAACTCCTAAGCATGTGCTGTTAACAACTGCTCCAACAGAAGTGTTAAAAACAAAGCAGAGTATATTTTGAAGACATGGTAATATATAAAGTTTTAAGATAAAGTCAAAATGTATCTCTAATATTTTCACAGCATTAAAAGCAATAAACTATATTTAACTAAAAACTTTTGATAGGAATCAGTCTTCAGAGATATTTTAGTATTTGAATGATCCAAAAGCACCCTTTCAAAATTACATTATATTTTAATTTATAAAAGACAATGCAAAGATGGGCCTTTAAAACTTGTATTTTTTTACTATATACACTAATAAAATGTTCAGTTAAAAATTGATATTTTTAACTTAAAGGTTAATCAGTTTTAAAGCTTTATTTTGTGCTAACAGTAAATAATGTGTAAACTCATTTAAACAAATTTTGAAAAAATAGAAAGTAAATGGTTAATTGCTGATGATGTATTTGCAGACTGCAAAAAAAAAAAAAAAAAAAAAACAACAAGGAAATTATGACTAATTCAGCTGCAGAAAAAATTAGCTGAAAGAGAAGAAGGTGTGTATTTGTTTACATTTGGGCTAACAGTCAAGTTTGAAGACATACGGAAATTCCATTTTCCTGTGGATGAATCAAATAAATTAAAGATTCTGATCTTGAAATATGTGTTACCATCCATAATACTTCTTCAGTTGAGAATGCACACATAGTTCAAAGTAAAATACCACATGTTTGTGGTAAAGGGCCATAGTATTCAATATTTATCATCAAATTTCATTTATTGACATAGCTATCTCTAAAAGTTTACAGTAAAAATGAGTAACACTGGTTACTTTTGAAAAAGGAATGTAATAGCTACTAATATGAATGATACTAATCACCACCCTAAAAGCCAAATTGAACATGAGTGAATGTTTGCAATGTAGAATAGAAAGGGAAACTAGGAGGTAAGTTTTATTAGACGTAAGTTTATGTAAGTGGTCAGTTTTTAATGGGGGTTGAAAGATTTTCTTAAATAATTCAATAAACATTGACTTTAAAGCTCTAAGTTTTAAAGGAATGAGAGGGAGATGAACCAAGAACTTTCCATTTGAACAAAGGACTTAAACAAAAGTGGGGCGGGGAAGATAGCTCTAAAAGTTGTGAAGACATATAGGTTGCCATTAACTCTTTTTCTACCAGATTATACTACTTGGCTTTAAAGTAGAAAGCACTGTAAATGGGAATGAGAAAGAAATCAGTTTCTCCTATGCAGAGAAATCAGTTGGGAACCTCACAAGAGAAAATGATGTATTATATTTGATATATATAATGATTAACAAAAAGTGTCCAAAATGCTGAAACAAAACTTGGAGTTAGGATCTACGGAGACTGTACATGACTGTGGGGATCTGACACTAAGAAAGTTTCATGGCAAGTGCTGTCCTTAATTTAGAAGGGAAAGACATAGTTTATGTTAAACAGTAATTGCCGCAACTGACGACAAGGGAGAAAAAAATCCTTAAATAATTTATGCTTCTTTAAATTGTTCTCTAAATATTTATTTCTTGGCAAATTACAGAAAATAAATGAAACATCAAAAACAGAAAACGGCACGAAGTTAGAACTAAATCTCAATGTAATTGTCATATCATGAGTGAAATCTAATACATTAATCTATTAGATTGGCTATAAAATCAGTTACAATATACAGATATAATATACAATATACGATCAGATACAAGAGACATATTTAAAATAAAATGATCTCTAGGGAGATTGAAGGTAAAGGGCAAAAAATACTGACCTTGAAAAATAAGTTACAATATATAATATACAGATACAATATACAATATACAATCATATACAAGAGACATATTTAAAATAAAAGGACTCAAGGGTAAAGAGCAAAAGAATACTAATCACGAAAAATGTTGAGTTTGTAAAATTAGTATCAGGCAGTTATGAAATCAAAGCAAAAGGCATTATAAAGAAAAAAGTGAATCCTTTAAAATGATAAACAATGCAAGCCACAAAGATCTCTCTCACAGATCTTTATGCATCCAATAACAGCTTCAAAATTCAAAATGGCTAAGCTGCAGAAAGTAAAAATAGATACAGAAAAACAATAATACCTAGCTCAGAGCTTGATAGGTTAAATAGAGATAAAAATAAGTTAGGATGTAAAGGCTCCAAGTAACAACAAGGACTTTAAGGTAGACAATGAATACAGTATCCTCAAAAAATATATAAAATAACTTTCCAAAAATTACTTTAAGCTTTTAGGAAAATTGACCATATGTTAAGCCACAAAATTGAATAAACTTAAATTATAGAAACAACACAGAACACATTACCTGATCACAGGCAATAAAATTAGAATTCAAAAAGTATACAGAAAAATCTTCACAACTATCTAGAAATTCAAAATTTTAGTTAAGCAATTATAGAGTGAAAGAATGTCAAAACCAAAATTTTAGAATACTTGGAATATATACTAATGACAATGAAACGTACATAATTACATAAGAATGAATAAAAATAAATGAAATATTTATTGAACTCAAGAATTTGAAGAAATAATCATCAAATAACATGAAAAAGAAAATTGTTTTCAATAAAGTTTTTTGGTTAAAACCAATAGATTCTATGTTTAATCAATTCAGGCAGGTTATACATTTTATCAGAAGACATCAGGAAGCTCATTAACCCTCCAGCAGGACTCATAAACTAGGCTTAGAAGCTCCACAGCCAAAAACAACATTAAAAAAACACAGCACTGAACAGTCATCACTGCTAAATATGGAAATTGCAACTTGTACCATCAGCTCCGCACTGGATGTGAATGCTGCCCTTCTTAAAATGAATTTCTCGTGATGCCAGCTTCCCCATCACTTTCTGATTCAGTCTCCTGTGAGTCCATCTGATTGGCCAAGCTGAGGTCACATGCTGTGTGCCACAGTCTCAATGTTTGTGCCCCACGCCACTCACAAACTCATATACTAAAATCAAATCCCCAGTGCAATAGCATTAAGAGGTGAGGTCTTTAAGAGGTGATTAGGTCATGAGGGTGAAGTCCTTATGATGGGATTATTGCCTTTAAAAAGAGGACTAAAGGATCTGGTTTGTCCTTTGTACCCTATGAGGATTTGCTGGTGCTTTGGTCTTGGACTTTCTAGTCTCCAGAACTGTAAGAAACAAATGTCTGTTGTTTATAAATTACTCCTCTGTAGTGTTTTGTTATTGTAACCTGAAAGAGTTAAGGCATGCTTTAAAGAAATCTGGGAGAGCAATAATCTACCTGGCTTTTGTTCATGTAAGATAAAGAACTCCCCAAACCTAGAGACTGTATTTCATAACAGCTCAAAAATACGACAAATACCACAGCCGACTGGATTAGCTTCCCAGCACTAACACATACCTTTACCAAACTGAAACTTCTGAAAACTGCATCAACAAAAACAACTTAACATAATGCAACATAATGCCACTATTCCTCATATAATGAAAGCAAGTTCACTCTGTAACAAAAAAGGAGGCAATTCGGGTCTTATAAATTGTTACATCTAAACCAGCAAAATCACAGCATTGGAAATCAAATATTTGGGGAGCAGATAACTCCCATTTGAATTCTTACATTCTAGGACTCAATATATTCTGGGTACTAGAGAAGCAGTTCTATAGAGTTGTTCCTAGTTCCAAATATATAGATATAAATATATAGTGCATTCTATAAGATAATACACCAACTATATAAGGTGTCTCTCAAGTGGCACTAAATCTAAGTTTGAAAATTCTACCAATTCATAGAGTAGACTCCTTTCAGATTATTATAAGGTAAGACTTGTGAATCCTATAAATATTACCTCATTGCTTTATTTATTTCACTGTGAAATGAATTATTGAGTCAGATACAATGACTGCGATTAGATATTTAGTCAATCCATAGATGGTAGAAGGGAAAGTGAATCAAAACTGGGTTTATCCCACTAAAGAAAATATAATTGCTCCTTCTAACGTGGAAGATGTCCAACATATTCACAAGCTGGGCATAACTGGTTGCTGTTGCTATTAATTCTGGTACATAGTAGTCACACTACCAAGTCAATCTGGATGAGGAAAAGTTCTTGTTGAGCTCAAGCAAAACCTCTGCCCTTGCCACGTGTCCACTGAGCAAGCCTCAGGGTTGAATAGGAAAAGTAACTGACAACATCCACAGAGTTGGGCATCTTGCTCACCTGGTTAAAGAAAGCCTATTTTTCTGTGGAGGTATTTTTGTAAACATTCATAGGAGACACAAATATTCTCATACATTGGGTCTAATACATGTCATTTCCCCCAAAGTCCTCATTACCAACCTTCCAATGTTGCTTTTCCCAAGTCCCAGATCATTTAGTCAAATCATTAAAGCATAACCATGAATTGGTATGCTTAGTTCCTTATCTCGTCATCCCACTCTACTATTCTTTTTTTTTTTTTTTAAGTGAAAGCAAATTTACTAGAGAAGTAAAGAAACAAAAGAATGGCTACCCCATAGGCAGAGCAGCCCCACTCTGCAATTCTTACAATTAGCATTGCTTCCATTCTGTTCAGTTCTCATGGCTAGTCCAATGATGCACCTTTTATCTGAGTTTACCGCAGAAGAAAGTATCAGGAATCATGATGGGGTAGTCCATGGCAGAGCCTATGGCTTATTTGAAATTATACTATTTGGGAATAAAATCCAGGAGAGTATAGGTGAAAGAATAAAAGCGTGTGAGGGAAGAAGGCACAGATAATATAAGAGGATGACGTTTTGACCTGGCCACTGTTTAGTACTACTGCTTGTCCTCAAGAAGTGTATATCTAGAGCACATTTCTGGATAATCACTGGGTGGGTTGGGAGGTAGAGAAATTCATTGGTTGCCACTCTCCAGTGGTCAAAAATTTTCCTTACAGTGTGTAATTTTTCAGCAGGGTGTGCATGCATAGATGTGATCATGGAGCAGAAGCAGGAGGTAGGTAGCATAAAGCACAGGCTGGAGGTCAGAACTGCATGATATAGACAAACGGGAAGAAACCAATTGTGTGATAAGAGTGCAAGGCATCCCTCTGATTGTGGCTAAATGATGTCAGTTAAATCTCAGGCAGTTTGGAAAAATAAACAGATGCCAGAAGCTCTGATAGAAGTCATCAAAGTTGCCTGATATACAAAGACTCACATCTGTAAGTTCTTGATATCCAGTCCTGGAAGCATTATTTTACCATATAATGAGCCAGCATAATGTCCAGTAAAACGCTGAAATGATCAAGGTCCTGAGGGATTAAACTATGGCATGGAGTGGAAGCAAGACAGTAAAGGTGCACTGCTGTCCCTTCTAGATGAAAGACACCTTCTTTCAATGTTCTGGCTTATTGGGATATAGAAAAAAATAACATTTCACAGATAAATAATTGCATACCAGGTCCCAGAATATGGGCTGACTTGCTCCGATAGACCACATCCGAAACAACAGTAGTAATTTGCATCACCATACAATTTAACTTTGAAAGTCTGCTTTCATTCTTGCAAAGATGCCTTAGGCTCAATGGCAACGTAACAAATATCAGAACCACTAAGAACCACTAAGCTTCTCATTATTCCATAATAAGTAATTATGGAGCTATTAATATATGCCAGATACACTTCTCAGTAATTATGTACAACAGTTAATAAAATAAAAATCTCTGCCCTGATGGAGTCCACATTCTAGTGCACAAAAGACAAAAATACAAATCAATAAGATATATATGTATATATCTTATATGTTGTATGAGATAGTTATATATAAATAAGATCGATCTTATGTATATTTATCGATATATAAAATATATGCATATATTTACAATATATAATCTTATTATCTTACAAATAAATTATATATATACACACACACATATATATATACACACAATCTTGGACCACATAATGGCATTTTGGTCAATGACAGACCACATATGCGACGGTAGTCCCACAGTTACAATGGAGCTAAAAATTCCTATTGCTTAGTGATTTGTGTTACAGTTTCCTATAGTATGCAGTAGAGTAACACGCTGCAGAAGCAATCGGCTGAATAGCCTGAGTGTGTAGTAGGCTATATCAACTATGTTTGCGTAAGTACATTCTGATGTTCGCACAATGACAAAACTGCCTAACAATTCATTTCTCAGAATGTATCCTCATCATTAAGTGATGTAATAAAGAAAAGAGAGGAGGAGTACTTGGTTGAGCGAAGGGTTGGGGCGGGGGGTGTTGAAGTTTTAAATAGGGTCGCTAGAGAAAATCTTACTTAGAAGGACGTAATTTGACTGATATCCATAGAGTCATAGGGGAGAAAGCAAGTTGTGAGACATATCTGGAGGAAACAGCTGACAGAAAGGTCCTTAGGTAGACACCTGCCTGGTGTGTTCAAGGAAAAGTAAGGAGGTTGTCATGGCTATAGTGCAGTGAATGAGGTGGAGTAGAAGAAAATGACAACAGAGAGATCACAGGAAGTCAGGTCATTTGGGGCCTTGTGGGCCATTGTAAGGACTGTGGCTTCTGTTGTGACTTAAACGGTAAACCACTGGAGGGTTGTGAGGAGAGGTGAAAGGTCATTTGACGTACCTTTTAGGAGGATAACTATGTGCTAGTCATGTAGAGAATGGACAGTATAGAGGAAGGGGAAGAGGGAGGCAGGGAGACCAGTTTAGCACACTGCTACAATCATACAGAGAGATTATGGTAGATTTGTCCAGTGTGGACTAGGCAGATAATCTTCAAGGTTTAATGGTAGCATTGTTCTCTCCGGTATTCATGAAACGTGTTATCACTTGAGAATTGGATAGTGCTAGAAGGATAAAGTGATTTCCACTGGCCCTTTCCTAGTATTGTTCCAAAGCAGAGATTCTCCCAATTGTGCAGTACGTTAATATCTATTTCAACATTACATTAAGGAACCGATGAATTATCAAAGACTGAGTTCAGAGGGGTAGTAGGTGTACTATGAGGCAGAGTTCCTTGAAAACTACATCACTCACACGAATCCCAAAAGTACCTACATTCATCTGTGAACTGTAGAATTCTCTGTACTCAGGAAGCAACAATTAGTTAAGGGCAGTATCCAATAGTCTCAGAAAAGGTAGGTATATTTCACCTAAGCGCAAATTGTATCTTTGGAGAAGGCTAGAAAAAAAAATAATGGATGGCCTTACAATGATGCAAGGTCCCTTTTCAAGTGCATCAATCTCCCCATCATTAAAGGGAATCTAGATGTGTAAACTAATTCAGGTCTCAGAATCTAATATGGTGGTTCCAATTAAGATCTTGTTCTCCAGACCTCGAGTTTTTGGTTAGAGAGAATAAAGACAACCTTCGTGTGTTGTCCATCTACTAATTTATATGAACCTGATTAACATTCAGCCATGCATCACTGAGCTTTATTGAAGGTCAGATCATTCAGATTAACACTCAGGCCACAGAGATATTAAGAGGACTAAGCCCACTTGCCCCGGTAGTTAAATGTGGCTATTTCGTCCATGCTATCTTGGATCCTAGCATGCCTGCTGCAATCAAAGAGTTCATATCAACTGCAGCATCTTCTACCAGCTTCCTTAGCCTACAAAGAATGTTCCCCCAGAACATTTTTTAAAGTTACTGATGTTGTGCTCAAAATACATTTCCCAGTGTCTTGATAAAGGGAAAGTCTTCAGACATACTCAGCAGATATGATTAGGAGGAGGGTGAAAGAAGATCATTTTATAAATTCATTCCAAGCTTCCTATCTCCCTAAGTCTTGCATTCATCTCTTCAAGAAATTTTTGGCACCTCAATCCATTAAATGTAGGCCACCGTTAAATACTTATTTAGTCAACTAGTCAAACAGAACTGCTTCCAACTGCTTAAGCCTACGAGAATCAGATTCACTGGCATATGCCCCAACATGGAAAAATTCAGCCTAACCTGAAATTGTTTCTCCTGTCTTAGTTGAGCATCTTCACAATGCATTTACAATTTCATTCTCCCGTTTTTTTTTTTTTGCTGATACAAGTTAGCAAATCTTGTATATGTGGGTGCATTAACCTTTTCGTCTTAAGTTTGACTTTGTATTTGGCCTTCTCTATTAAAAAAAAAACAAAAAACAAAAAAACAAAAAAAACCAACAGGTGTTTTTATTTATGGCAGTGTAAGCTCAGAAATATTTGAAGATTTGGGGTCTCTGAGTCTTCTGAAACCTCTCATAGGACCACATTTCTGTTCTTCATGCCCTGAATTTTCATGGAAAAAAAAAAAAAAAAGCATTGTGTTCACATAAGAGATATGGTAGGGCTGTGAATTTTTCTGATGCTACAATCCTACAACCCATAGGATCTAGTTTGAAGTTTACTGGTTGCAACACATTATTATTTTTTTGTCACAGTCAGACAAAAATTTTGGGAATGCATTGAGAAAACAGTTTCCACTGTTATTTTTTAATTTATTCAGCACAATGTTAAAAGCAAACACCTGATCTGGAATTCTTCACAGCCTTCACACTTGAGGACAACATAACTGATACCTAAATCAGACAAGGCAAAGACTAGAAAACTACAAGCCAATAATCAATAATCCTCATGAGCATAGACACAAAAAATCCTCAAAATATTGGCAACTCAAATCCATTAATATATAAAAAGTATTACTATAGTATAACCAAGTGGGGTTTACCCCCAGAAACACAAAGTTGGCTTAGTCATCAAAAATCAATCAGTAAAATGTACCACCTAATCAGAATAAAGGAGAAAAATCATATGCAATATCATGAAATTTAGATAAAGCATTTGACAAAATTCAACACCAATTATTTATTTACTTTTTTTTCTTTGAGACAACGGAGTAGATGGCATGATTGAGAATTACAAGGTAACTGAGGATGTAATATAAGAAAAACAGAGAAATTATACACTACAAAAACAGGGAAAATGAGTAATAATTAATGGTCCCAATATAAAACAAGGTAAAAAGTGGCATGATTTTGAGCATGTGATGGAGTGTCATAAAATGGTGCTCAAAACATTTTTCTTCAATTGCCCCACAGTTGTAATATTAAACCCCCAGAAGAAAAGGTTCTTTGCCTTAGTATTAAAAAAATTATATCGTCATAGCGATATAAATGTTACTTATTTCTAACGTTTTAGAGTTATCCTACAGACATCCCAATAAAGACTCCGGGGTAATCTTATTACAGAGCAGAACATATTAACAAACATGACAATGTAAAAGGATAGCTAAAGGAGGTAGAAAATTGAAGGGGAGGAGATAAAGATAGGAAAAAAGTTAGGCGTTCTAATAACTTTATCTTCTGAGGAAGAGTCAAGAGAGCCTGTCTCAAAATGATGGAGTTAGGGTTGTGTTAGAGTTAGGAGTAGGATTATACACACATAATTAACATTAAAATTGTAACCAATAAAATATCAAATCATTAAAGTTATATTTCAGACCATGCAAGCAAGGAGGAAGTGTGTTGTATATTGTCATATTTTGTATAGAAGAAGCAATGTATCTCATCTAAAATTAACAAATTAAGACCTTTATAAACACATAATTTTGACTTCTGCAGGCCACCGTCAGAAGAATGTAAAACAGAAATAGTAATTACCTCCAGGGAACGGAAGGGAGATGAGGACGAATAGGGCAGGAGTCTGTTGCCTTTTACCACAACCTCTTTTACGCTATTACTTTGTTACTACATTCATGTACTACTCTGAAAAAATATCTATCATGTGTCAATTCTTAATTTTATAATAAAATTGGGGGGACAACTAAATGACCACTTAGAATATAAGTATTTCAGATTACTGGTCTTTCATTTTACCACGATATTTGTTACTATAAATATAATATTTTTTAAAAACAGAGTCAGGGTAATAGTACTGCATTTTTTAAAATGGTCTATCAAACTACCTCTAACTTTTTGTTTTTTCTGATGAGTTTTTAAGTTGGAAAACAGACTAAGTATGCACTTTAAAAGTTCTTTAAGCACATAGAGTACTAACATAAGGAGACTAAATGCCTCTGAATTTCATGAAATCAACTACAAAAGAACATATGCTTATAGTAAAGAGTATTGGGTCAAGCAGTACAAAAATAAAGATTATAAAATACTAGAACAGGCTACCAATAAAACTGTGATCAACTATACATTAGTATTAGGTGATATATTTTATTTTCTCAATATTTATATACAATTGGTTTTTTCCCCCCAAAAAAGGTAAAACATTGGAGATATCAGTACTCAGGATATACATTAAGAAGGTAAAAAAGTCATGGTTCCTATATCTGTGGAACTTGTATTTTAAAATCTTCAATACATCTTTGCATAAAATGTGTTTTTTCCTAAAACATACAAAATTATTTTCTTTTGCTTTATTGTTTTGCATCTACTATTATTTTTGTTTTAGGAATTAGAGAAGTAGAAAAAGAAAAAAATCTATGGAGGACAAATGATAATGTAACACAAAAATTTGTTTATCACTGCCCTCTACTGTACAATTTTCTCAAACCAACATTGATTAAGGAAATGACAATGTGACTGAAAGGCACGGAACACTCACCCAAGAATGTTGAGTATTCTTCAGCTATAGTATCTATCTGCAGCAGAGTTTCTTAATCTCATCATTATTGACATTCTGGGTCCCGATAATTATTTGTTGCAGATGGCTGCACTGTGTATTGTAAGACATTTTGGCAGCGTCTCTGGCCTCTACTTACAAGATGCCAGTAGTACTTCCCCAAGTCATGACAACTAAAATATCTTCAGAAATTGCCAAATATCCACCGAAGGGCAAAATCACTCCTGGTTGAGAACCATTGAGCTACAGGTTAGCAGTTCTATCTGTAATTCGGTTTATTTACAAATCAAAGCCCTAAGCATCGAACAATGTTACCTGTTCCCATGGACCCACTTATAAGCTATATATCTGGATGGCATACTGAATTACTTGTTTACTCCGTCAATTTAGTTCTAAAAACACACCCTCACATGTTGAACTAGATGACTAAGCTACTCAATGGATACCAAAACACTGATGATGCTATCCCTCTTAGTATCATCTTCTCCTGCCATCAGCACACAATCATCCCAGGGTAAGTATGTGCAAGAAACAGGACTTCACTTGGCATCCAAAACAGACTCCTCTCTCTACATTTACTTAATTCCAAAACCTGAATTATGCTGTTTCTGCTACCTCAGATGACCTTAACCTAGCATTCTGAATGTTGTCCCATGTTCCAGGATTTGTCTTGGCAAGTAATTCTTTCCTCCACATGTTTTTAACCTCATTTCCTATTTGTGTATCTGCTTCCCCCAGATCCCTGACCTTTATGCATCTGACCCAAGGTCGGTAATGGGACTCAGAATCCTAAATGCTTCATTTGCTTAATGACCTGGCTTCGTATTTTGACACTTGGACACCATCTGGACCCTGACAGCAATATTAACCCAGCATGAAAGTCTTTTGAGAATAAAATAGTTTTGAGAATAGTTGCAAAAATATTGGACCAACGTTTTTAGAACTTAAAAACATTTCGAGACACAAAACACCACATAGGTTGTCAATCTCATTGCTTTCATTTCGTGTGTGTGTGCGCACAATATATTTCTGATTATAAAATAATTTTAAAGTTTGAAAAATATAGAAGTAGCTAAAATACAATCACCTGAAATTCCATCATTCAGAAATATCTATTGTTAACTTTCAAAATGTAAACTGATGTCTAAAGTATAAATATGTCTGTATGTATCCATGTATCCACATACTTTTTTTTTCAAAAGTACTATCATATTCCACACAGTGTTGTGACCCATGTTTTACTTCATAACGTATCCAGGAATGATATCCAAAATAATTACCAAATCACATAGCAGAGGCTGGCCTCATTGATGCAAAGTTCTGTGGTGCATGTTTTAACTCTATGGGAGCTACGTAATAAGAGGCCCAAAAAGTCTCATAGGAAGGGTCAGGGCCGACAGGGTGATATGAGACACTGCAGTGGCTCAGAGGAGCTGCTATTTAGAAGCATTTCCACATTTTAACAACTGGTTAGGGTTGTACCAGTGTAAATATTCTGATTAGCATCCCTGTGCATACTGCACATTAATATATAGTTAGTAATCAAAAACATGGTATTTAATGACTACAAAGTCTGACCTGTAGATATTTTATGTATTGAATCTTTATATGGCTATCACTTTTTCCTTTTGCTGAATCAATATGATTATCCATTAAAAAAACTCTACCATAACTCAATAAAATTTATGTAACTTCCTCTTGATGAATCTAGTCCCTTCCTCAAAATTTCACCACATCATAGCATCTAGTACATTATGTTTAAATCATTTCCTGAATCATCTATTTCTCTTAAAAAGTTATATGTTTTGCAAGAACAGGGACTGTGTCTTGGTCATGTTGTGCATTATTAGTATGTGTTGTTCAGTAAATATTTACTGAAATAAACTGTAGTAATACTATTTCTCAAATTCCCTAGATGTCTTATTTATTATGCTATATTAATATTTACAACTTCAAAGAGTTTTTAAAAATATAGAGCTTCAAGAATTACCATATTACTTTCAATTTCCCTCTGCCTCTCCTTTTAGGTTAGCCTAATTAAAAATCGCTATGAAGGGGGTTGACCTACTTCTGTATTTGAGAATTCTTCAAAGAATTCTATTTAGAATATTCTTCTCAGCATTCCAGTCCAGCTACTTGAACGACAATTGGAATCCCATTTTCTTCAAAGAGCTTAATGGTTAACAATCATGACAACTTTATGTTGCCCTCTCTATTCTGAACTTGGAATCTTATGAACTTCTGCTTAATACTCATGCATTCGTTCATTCAATAATTTATCACATCTTTATTGAACTCATATTACCTGCCAGATCTGTGGATCAACAGATGAATAAAACATGGTTTCTGCCCTTGAAAAATTCCAAATGAGTCGGAAAGGCAGGCTCTAGACCACGATGTGGTAAGTCTCATAAGATATTCATGGACAGAGTGTAAAAAAGCACTGTATTATCATACTTCTACACTTTATTTCCTCAATGGCAAGAATACCCTAACCTACTTAACAAAAATACTTTTTACCCTACTAGCAAAATAAATATTCCTAAGACTCTACTGATTTGGATTCATTGAAGACAAGGTAAAAAATAAAAAATATGAAAAAAGCTAAAATTTTCGAAACACCACTTCTTGTCAGTATCATAGAGTACCTGTGTGATACTAGAGAGCAGACAAGGAAAATCTTTGGAGCATTTCCAGCAGTGTAAAAAGTCCTTATAGTCACTGAAATATTCTCATATTGTGTTACAAAGAGAAGATGGTTGGTAATTTATATTTACATTACCAGTCTCACAAAAATGAATGCTGGAGAGTCTAAGTCTTTCAAAATCAAACCCAGGGAAACAGTTAAAGACAATTATGGCATTGTGTATAAATACATTTACACCTGTTTCCTGTGAGAAGTATTTAAATATACTTACCTAGCATATCTGGCACCTGAAGCAGTTAATTTTAACATGCTCCTTCTCTATACAAGAATATTATTTTTCAGAAATAATCATGAAATTACATGAATAATGATAATGAACAAAATAAATTCAGAAAAGGCAAATTTTCTTTTTCTCAGACTTTATCATATAATCACGCTTGTGGTGAACAATTAATAATTAATAGCATTGAAGAAAAAAGTAATGATTATCTTTAAAATTAGATTTAAGCATTTTTTTGGAAAGAAACAATGGCCTGTTACACTAATGAGTCACTACATTAAAATGTTATAGCCATTAAATAAAAAACAAGAAGAATAACAATCTTAAAACAATACATTTCCTTTTTCAAAATATTCAATTCAGTAATGTGTTTCACATTTAAACTAAAATTTGCATTTAGTAAACAAACACAAAGATACTACACCTAGCAGTTCAGTTTCACTGTTTTAAATTTAAAATACAAATAAAAACTCCGAGTGATCATATATAACTGAAAGAACTCAAGTTGTATCTTGTCTTTTATGTCCAATCAACTATTTACATAATGTCTCAGTTATTAAAATTTCACCAAAACTGAAGCTAATGTTTAGACCTTAGACTATCAGAATATTTTTTCCAGGAGAAATATTTCATCACTGACATTGTTTAGAATTGCTGGCTCATGGTGGTAATAAAAAGCAGGCTGTAAAAGTCAGTTTTATTATTGTTTATAAATCCTCTAACGACAATACATCCCTTTATTTGCCTTCTCTGGGGTGACTGCTTCCACTGTAGTGCCCTTGGCATGGCACTTACTAGATCATTTATCTCTGTACTGTCAATTCTACAAATAATGTTTTTCCTGATTACATTTATGTGCTGGACACTGTGCTAGGTACTCTTAAACACTGTCTCCTTTGAGACTTGTCACAATCCTACAATGCAAGTGTTCTTTCTTACTCTCATTTCATGAATGAAAAAACAATGTAGGGACTCTGAGTAACTTGGCTCAGGTGATATGAGTAAATAATAGAGACAGGAGTCAAACTCAGATATGATTAAAAAGCCCACAACCACCCAATACTACTTTTCTTATTCATGCAACAAATATGAACTTAGTGTCTTCTGCAAGCTTGTAACAGAGCAGTGCATAAGAAACAATCCCTGTCAGCCAAGGATCAAGGATGAGTTAATCATCTACTTTTCCTAGAGGTGGTCACTCTCCTATTTCTATCATCATAGATTACTTTTATCTACTCAGAAACTTCATCTAAATGTCATCCTAGCATAGGTACTCATGTGTGCCTCCACTTTTTTTTCCTATCCTCTCCTTCTGGAACTCCTACGAATCAGGTATTAGAAATTTCAAATTGATTCTCCAATGGTTACATGTTTGTTTTTTGTTTTTTTATTTCTTGTTTGTTCTACTTCCTGGTTTAATTTCATCAGTCGTGACTCCCAGTACTCACATTTGTAGAATTCCTTTTTATTCTATCTGCAATAATTTCTTCACATCTTCTTTTCTTTCAGGGTTTTGCAATGTTTCAATGCGAGCTCACCATCCACAATTGCTCCTCTCTGTGTCCTAAGATGAGGAACATCCTTAAAGGATATTATTATATATTATTGTATTTGCCTCTCTGGGGGGGTCCCTCATCTTTTGCCAGGCCAGACCAATTTTTACTGTTTTGTTTAAAGGGTCTCTGTAGCTTGCGTGCAGTCTGAATTTGGGTTCCACACCCGTGCATGGTACAAGTTTGAGGTCTAAATTCCTCTGGGTTGCCTTTTCACCCATGATCTCAGGTGGATGGATAGAAAGCTTTATTATTGTTTCCCCAGGCAACTTCATAGGAGTAACCCTTCCTGATTACTGGTTTATTACAAGATGGTTAGCGTTAGCTCCCTGCAAGCACAGTACCTGAGGCTTGTGATATCTTTACACAGTCAGAAACTAACAAGTAAAGCCCAAAAACTCTCAAGTTCTTTCAGCTTAAACTCTTATTCTCTACACCAACTTTGAGTTTACTCTTATTTCTGGTACCTGGAGATTTCATTCTCTAAGTGTTATCCTTACATTTTTTTCCAGAATTTCTATTTGTTTTGAGGGAATGGTTTTTTGATGGCTTTGTATCCAGTAACCCACCATCTATCTCAGTATTATCCCTCTACCATCCACTGAACGCATAGAGAGCAGTCCCCTTGGCAAAATCTCCTTAACTATCCTCCCATTAGACACTTGCCTTCTGCCTCTCTCTCCTCGTTTACTCCAGATTCTCCATTACCAACGCCCAGCAACCAGTCCAGGAAATTAGAACGTGCATAAAGAGGTTTCTTTAGTAGGTATTAGGGGAGTGGGGAAAGGCTGAAAACTTCCACAGGTGTTTAAAGGGAAGAATACCATCCTATTGATGCTGCTTATAACCAACCCAGTGAGTGACTCGATGAGTTTCGAAGATGTAAAAGCAGGTTTATGTCATGATAGCATTTTACTCTGCTTTCTTCCCACATCACAGGGATGATGCACTGCTTGGTGTAAAGTTTAAAAATTTTCACTTCAAAGTTTTAATAGGTTTCAAGATGGTAGTTTTCTTTGTAAGATAGGAAAGTGTTAGAACCTTAAGACTTCAAGCAAGGGTTCCTCGAGAAACATGCTATGTTAGGGACTTAAATTTCCCCTTGTCTTAGACTCAAAACAGTCATATTCTATATCTACTTTTGAATCCTTTCCCTAAATTTTAATTCCATCTATTTTTATTTACCTAGTAGCCTTAACTGCAGTGTTTTTTATTTTGTTTTGTTTTGTTTTAGACAGTCTGGCTCTGTTGCCCAGGCTACAGTGCAGTGGCGCGATCTCTGCTCACTGCAAGCTACGCCTCCCTGGTTCACGCCATTCTCCTGCCTCTGCCTCCTGAGTAGCTGGGACTATAGGCACCCGTCACCACGCCTGGCTAATTTTTTGTACTTTTAGTAGAGACGGGGTTTCACCATGTTAGCAGGATGGTCTTGATCTGACCTTGTGATCCACACCTCCTTGGCCTCCCAAAGTGCCGAGATTACAGGCGTGAGCCACCGCACCTGGCCAACTGCCGTAGTCTTGCACAGCCTTCCTTGCTTCATTTCTCCCTTATATTTAGTATGACAGTGGCAGAATCACACTGGTAGGTGAGATAATCCTAAGTTCTGGTGGTGTCTAGCCTCAAGAGAAGCAGGGGCACAAGGTAGAGCTAAGAGCAGCGAAAAGGAATATGAGTAACTTAGGAGGACACATATGATATTAATGATGGTAATAGTTGATGTTTATTGAATCATAACATTTACATGGCATTAATATAAGTGTTTTGCATAGATAATACTTCAATCCACACTCCTATGATTCTGCTACTGTTTCTATTTTCCCATTAACAGATCAGGAAACAAAGGGACAGAGTGTTAAAATTACTTTCTCAAGGTTATACAACTAGTGTTAGAGAAACTGACAAAGAAAGGGGGGAAAGGCAAGGAAAAAACTAGATCTTCTCTGGGGGCTCTCACCAGCAGGAGTTTGTGGGCCATGTATTTACTGTCTTGTACTTGTAAGTTTGCCAGTCTCTGTGTCTTTTCATTCCCAATTTCAAATCACAAGAACATGCATCTGATAGGTCCAGCTTTGGTCAATCCCTGATAAATTAATGAGTTTTGATACAGATATGGTCAATCCATATGAGGAGCACTCCCTAGAAAAGCAGTATTGGTTTTAAGTAGGAAGCCACTGGAAAATGGTATCTACTGTATGACCTAATGATGTAAGAAGTTATCACAAGCCTTTGCAAACATAATTTCTGCAGCTCAGCTGATACATGTTCCAACAATAAGAGTTACATTTATTAACTAAAATATACAATGTGTAAGTTTTATTTTTGGTTTCTGTGGAGTGTGTATTTATACTGACTGAATTGGGAACCATTTATTATCTCATTTCCCTTAATATGGAACACTCCCTGAGGAAGCTCAGTTTACACTGAAATGATGGACTTCTATTTATGATAGCATACCATTTTAGCTACTCCGAAAGAGCCACCTGGCGAAAACAACTAAAAGTGCTAGATTTTAAAAAATACACTGATGAACTAGTAGGAAATTAAGGAATTTTCAGAGGTAATATAAAAGGGGAAAAAGAAGGAAAATGAAAATATCCTGAGAAATAAATGCAAGCCAAAGTAGGCTTTTGTTCAGATACTATCTGTCAAGTTCTGGACACCTAGAGCTCTTGCTTTAATAGCTGTGCACATGCCAGGGTCAGAAGATAAACCCAAGTATCAGTTCAAAAGGAAGAGTCTTATAGCAGACAAAAATCTGGGACCCCAATGGACTATACGCTCCATGTAAGGGTAAATGACTTATAAGCCTCATGCACAAAATAGGCCAGTAATGAAACGTGTCTTGGCCTTGGAGCCCAGTAAAGAAAGAAAGAAAAAATTCTCCTCTGAGAATCTGTAACAATTCATTTGGGATAGAGGCCCAAATTCAATCTATCTGTGCAATACAATAAACCTCAAGTGGACAATTTAATCTGGTCCTAGGGTTTATGATGTCTCCAAACAAATTGACAAGCAAATTCTAACGCTCTCCAGGAAAACTCAATTTCAACTCCAGTCTCAAAGAATCCTTATGCTTGTAATCCCAGAAACAGGAATTCAGAGTCCAAAATCACAATCCAACAGGAAATAGGCACCATAAGCAAAAGTGCCCATTTCTGAAGCAATAGCGCAAAAAGGCCCACACATTTTTCGATATTAGGTTTAACGGAAACAAGATACAGACTAAATAATTTGTATAAATTAGAAAATGGCTTGAAAAGAGAACCAAATAGAACTTCTAAACCTGAAAAATTCTGAAAATTCTAAAATAAAACATATAAAAGAAAGATTAAGATAAATAAGAGAATAAAGAGAGTAAGTCTTAACGGAAAAAATGAGAAATAAGCAATACTGAAAAGACAATCGTTGAAAATTTTCTAGAATTGTTGCAAGACACCAATCCTGAAATTCGGGAATCCCCTCAAATCCTAAGCATAATTTTAAAAATTTAAGGAAAGAAAAGGGAATAAGGAAGGAATTTAGACTTAGATCACTGCAAAACTGCAAAAAGACGTCAAAGAGAGCTTAAAAGCAACCAGAAGGAGAAAGGATGGGAAAGAGGAAAGGAAGAAAGGAGGAAAAGAAGGGAGAAAAAGATTGAAAGTACTTGATTTTAGATGCAAGTAATGAAAAAATTAACTAGAAACTAAAAAATTCTAATTCTTATTCAGATCGAAGTAAGGTTCCGCTGAGATTCATCATGATTCATCATTCACGACAGGGAAGTTTCCTGCTTAAGATGAGTGAAAACCTTGAGTAAGAGTATGTAATGGAGAAGGAAAGCAGGGAACACACACACACAGTTTCAACTGCAATCTGAAAAACAGAAAATGAAAAATAAATTATCAACTAATGACAATTTCCCCAGAAAATCGAAGAGCTAAGAAGAGAGGAAAACAACACCTAGTATTTATTGAATGCAAGAGTTTTTAATAAAAACAATGTAAAAAGAAACTGAGTAGGGACGTACTAACTATATCACAGGAAAACCTTCGCTGGGAGACGTCGAAAAGTAGAAAAAGAACGCCCAAGACAACCAACCTCGAATATGGACTATTTACTCAACATAAAGTTACTGCTATTACAGCCTATTCGAGATGAAGGCTCCATCCGTAATTCATGGCTGCTCACTATGATGATGATGATGATTACTACTATTATTTGTGGGTGCACATTGTATGTATAGATCAATTACATTAGAATGACGATTAGACGGACTGCAAACTACAATATGTAAGTGGCTATTGACACTATTTGTGCATCTTTTAATCTGGGAAATGCATATTCACTCCACAGTCTCAGTATAAACCATTTCAAAATTACACGTAAGCCAACCAGGTGTCTCTCTTATATTTTAGGAGTGAATAATAAGGATAAATTCCAGCAGAGAGTTCTGGTTTAAGTAACCCAAATTCCCCGAACTTTGCTGATTATTCTAGCGTTTAGAACCTTTGCTATTTGCCTGGCACTTCTTGAAACCCATGACTCACAAACGCCGGGGCATGGAATCACAGCAAAGAACAGGTGAAAAGTTGTTCCTAGTTGTGTTATGCAGGCGCACACAACTCCCGCCATTCTCTGTGCAAAAATCAACAAATAAACAGAGGCACCGCATTTCGGATTCTGTTACGCACTGTTTGCAATGGCGCCTGGTATTGGTAGTTTCTACGAGGGGAGCCGCCAGCGCGCCAACCCTTGCTCAGCAGGAAGAAAACTACATTTCCCACAAAGGCACGGGGGCGAACACCGGCCGGCTTACGTCATTCCTTTAACCAACCAATAGCAGTTCCGGGCGGCAGTGAGGCAAGCGCCGTCAGGCGCCAAAGTGGTTTTTTTTTTTTTCTCTTTTTTTTTTTTTTGCCGGAGTCGAGCGGGTGCTGCTAGCGGAGGCGCCATATTGGAAGGGACAAAACTCCGGCGACAGCGAGTGACACAAATAAACCCCTGGACCCCCTTGTTCCCTCAGCTCTAAGGGCCGCGATGTTGTACCTAGAAGACTATCTGGAAAGTGAGTGCGCGGCGCTGGCGGCGGCCGCCGGTGGGACCTGCGGGAGGGCAAGAGCGCGAGTGGACGGGCAGCGAGATGGCGGGAGGGAGGGGGCGGCGGGGGATGTTTCTCTCTCACGGTAACTGGCAGCCTCGTTGTGGGCTGCCGGCCCCCTCGACCCCCCTGACGCACGCGCGCAGTGACGTAAGCGCGTATTTCGCCGTTGGCCCCGCCCCTCTGACGGACTCTCCCTTTGACAGTGATTGAGCAGCTTCCTATGGATCTGCGGGACCGCTTCACGGAAATGCGCGAGATGGACCTGCAGGTGCAGAGTAAGTCGGCGCGTCTGCTCTTCATGTTGGCTGCGCGCGTTCAGTGCCAGACTTGCTTTTCATCACTGCTAGCGCCTAATGCTCTTTCACTGTCCTCTGGCTCACTCCGCTAGTGCATAAGGAGTTGTCAGAAAGAACTGGCAGCCCTGAATCTCGCCTTTTCCTTCCCTCCCATGCTACTTTTTTCTGGCTTTTGCAAGAGGAGGCGGCATTGGGACAGGTGTATTCCTTTCTAGAATGTAGGATTGTGCAAAAAATATTTCTCTACCGTCATTGAGATAGTTATCTATGTTTCAATGCACGTCAGCATAATAAATGTTGAGATGTTGTCTTGAGCCTTTTCGTATCGAACTTAGATTTCAGCATTTATACTTATTTTAAAGTTCATCCTATTCAGTTTTTCAAGAGTGGAGAGCATAGAAGCACAGGTTATATATAGCTCTTTAGAGACCCTGGCGAATGTCAAATTTTGAAAACTTAGTTACACATTATAAGATACATTTTAAATTGTAACAGAATCGTCATTTTCTTGGTTAAAATGAGTGACAGAAATTAGATTTCACTGTAAAGTTTCATATGTGCTGTACTAAAAGTTTTAGCAGTTAGTGAACATTTATTTTTCTTTCAGTGATAGCTTGGTAGTCTCTGTGACTTTTTCCCCAAATTAACTTTACTCTTTCGTAGAGCAAGGACTATAAATAGGTGGCTTAGGGACCACTTGCTGCAGCTAAGAACCTGTCCTTTTCACTGCCCCTGTCTTCTCTGCCCGTGACCACACACCCACTTCTATACCCTTTGTTTATGCGTATATTTTTCCAGTAAGTTTCAGGTGGCACATAATAAAAAGTGGTGGCATGGAAGCCACCTTCTGTTCAGTGGATTGTGGTATGAAGTATGAATTGTGTGTGTGGTTCTCCAGCTATCTCACAAATTCATTTTAATTTTAGTGTAGTCGAAATGCTAAAGATTTGCTGAAGTATTTTCTGCAGGACTGAGCATAGACATGGATGTCAGATAGATCTGAGTTTGTTTTAGGGCTTTACTAATTTACTCATTGACTCTGACTGTATTACCACTTGTGTGGGGCTTTCATTGTCTATAAAAAGAGAATCATCTAAGGATTTAAAATATTACAGATGGATTAGAATTTATAGTATCTGATACAAAGTAGGCATTAAATAAAGGGTAACTTATTTTAAATTTATTTTTATATTTTGTTTAAAATTTTAAATTCTCATAATTTGGGCTTACAGTATACATATTACAGGGTTTTTAAACGTGCATTTCTTTACAGTAACGAATTTTCTGAAGTTAATAGATATTATGGATTAACAGAACAGTGTGCCAAATAAATTCAGAAATGCTTATTTAAACAAAGGAAGATACTGAAAATTAACCATAGTACTTCACAGAGTCTTTAAAAGGCTATTGTGGACTGAAAATCTCCAAAAGAAGTATGCTATGAAAAGATTTTTCTCAACTTATGTAACAACAGAATCCTTTTTATTAATTTTTCCTTTTTTTTAAGCAGACATCCAATGAGATGATTAGTCTTAGCACTTAATTTGGGGAAAATTTATCTAGAATTAATGTTTAAATGATTGCACCTACTACTTTCAGTTGGGATATGACATGATGAGATGTTTAATGCCTTATACCAAATCTTTTTATCACTTTTTCTTGTTAAAAGAAATGTGAGGATTATCTAATGGTGTTTTCATTGTGTTTTGGTACATTTGTCTGATTAACACCTATAGCTTTTGACCCCAAGGCTGTATTGCTCAAAAATTATAGGATAGAGCCGATCTACTTTGTTGACTCTACTTTGGCTATTGGAAAAAATTTTGAAATAACAAAAACAAAAATAATCTGTCAATAAGGAAAATTGTAACTTTTTAAAGGAAGGTAATTGAGGCTTTATATATTTACATAATCAAAGCATAACATATTTAAGTTACTGGCAAAGTGAAAGAGTATATATTGTCAGATTTTTTTCCCTCCCTAAATCAAACCATGTATATTTAGTATATGAATTGGGTCATTTAATATGATTTTTTTATTATGTCATAGATGCAATGGATCAACTAGAACAAAGAGTCAGTGAATTCTTTATGAACGCAAAGAAAAATAAACCTGAATGGAGAGAAGAACAAATGGCATCCATCAAAAAAGTATGTGCGACACTTTGGATAATTTATCAAGAAATATTGGGACCCTCTGAAAAAGATATTTCAAAATTAAATAGTGATCTGGATATCAAAATAAGGGAATATTATCAATGACTCTTTAGAATGTAAATAATTTAGTGTGGTTTAGAGCTTCAGATAGCAATTTTTAGTCATTAAAGCATTTTGGTAATTAAAAATATTGTTTCAATAATTAGTGACTATTAGAAAGTGACAGAACATTTAAAAGTTACATTTTTTTTCTATTTGTTTTATTCTAGTTGTGTATGATTAAAGTTGAGTCATTTCCAGAGATGGAGTACTGTATTCCAGTTTTGTCCACAAACTAGCGTAAATAAACATCAGCAGACCTTGAAGAATATTTTATATATTGCTAGGTACTTGAATTAGTGGACCCACAGAAGAACAAAATCTTAAAAGTTAGAAGGAACTTAAGAAAGCCTTTTAGTTAAAAACTCCAAATTTGCACGTGAATTGGTCTGGAAACATAGAATTCTTTGAGGTTTTGTTAGTTTTATAGTGGTTATAGCTCTCTTCCAGAACTGAGTGAGTATACACTCACATCTCAAAGTTTGCTTTACAAATATGATCCAGTTCATTCCGGGATGGATACATTTGAAGAACAACTGAAAAGACTTGAGTTTGGTCATGACTCTGCTATTTAGCTGTGTGACATTAAATCTTGATATTTCTGACTAATAATGCCTTCCGAAACCCAGTGTTCATAGAATTGTTCAAGGATCAACTAAGAGGCCGGACCTGGTGCCTCACACCCATAATCCTAGCACTTTGGGAAGCTGAGGCGGGTGGATAACCTGAGGTCAGGAGTTCGAGACCAGCTTAGCCAACCTGGTGAAACCCTGTCTCTACTAAAAATAGAAAAATTAGCCAGACGTGGTAGTGGGCGCCTGTGATCCCAGCTACTTGAGAAACGGAGGCAGGAGAATCACTTGAACCCGGGAGGTGGAGGTTGCAGTGAGCCTAGATCGTGCCACTGCGCTACAGCCTGGGCAACAGAGTGACAGAGTAAGACTCTGTCTCAAAAATAAAAAAAAAACCCAAAAAAAGGGATCAATTAAGAAAGAAATTTGGAAACTACAAATTGAGTAGTAATGTTGTTATTTATTCTACCACATGGAGGGAAGATTATTTCTGTTAGGGGAAAAAAAAATGATACTCTATAACAGAAGTGGTCCTAGCTTGGAAGAAACCTGGAGGGACATGTATTTGTGAGTATAGACATGATATAGCCACATCCCAAAGTCACTAATCATCTCTTTAACCTAATAAATTTTTGGTGGAGTGCACCTTGAGTATACCCTGAGAAGTCTAGTACCCCATGGAAATTCATAGTATCATCTTCTTCCCCCCTCTTTTTTAAAAAAAAAAATTTAATAAGTTGAGGCAAAATCTAAAATATAGATTGAGTTGTATGAATATATACCTATTTTAAAGTGGGAGTTATAGAACAACTGGAAAATAGGGAAATGCAGATCAGAATCCTTTCAATAGCTGAACTTTAACAAATTTTTTTTAATGGAATGCAAATGTACTCTACAAGTTAGATAAATTTTAGTTAACTTTTTATTTTAAATACTGTTCGTTAACTCATATAACTTTTTCTAGACTTACGATGGCATTTGCTTTTAATTATATCCTTTCTAGAAATTCTGAACATCTCCCTTTTACTCTTGGCCATTGTGCATAATTTCTAACCCTTTTCCATCCCACCCTATTTCTAACAGGTTTTTGTTTTGTTTTGTTTTTCGTTTTTTTGAGACAGAGTCTCGCTCTGTTGTCCAGGCCAGAGTGCAGTGGCCCAATCTTAGCTCACTGCAACCTCTGGCTCCTGGGTTCAAGCAATTCTTGTGCCTCAGCCTCCCGAGTAGCTGGGATTACAGGCGCCCACCACCATGCCCGGCTAATTTTTGTATTTTTAGTAGTGATGGGGTTTTGCCATGTTGGCCAGGCTGGTCTTGAACTCCTGACCTCAAGTCATCCGTCCTCCTTGGCCTCCCAAAGTGTTGGGATTACAGGCGTGAGCCACCATTCCTGGCCTCTAACAGGTTTTTTATTACTAAGGTAGGATGACTGTGATAACAAGGATGATAATGAAAATGCAGTTGTATGTCCTGCATATGAATATTTTTAAAGAATTAATTTATTTTTGAAATGAAAATGTTTTCATTCAGGACTACTATAAAGCTTTGGAAGATGCAGATGAGAAGGTTCAGTTGGCAAACCAGATATATGACTTGGTAAGTAAAAGTAATGTGCGTACTGTGTCATAAGTACTTGGATAATAGATTATGTCTTAAATTGTATTGGCTTAAGTGTAGTAGGAAGAAGCAACTAAAACTCAAGTATTGCTTTCTTGATCACATCCAATTTGACATTTCAGTGTCCATTATTTTATGGTTTCTTTGTGGAAAAGTCAGAGTCCACAGTGTTAGTGAATGTGGTGAGAACTGTACATTTTAGCAAGTCTACACTGCGGTAAGGTGGTTTCTGATGTTAGATATTTTTTAAACAAGAATTAATGTTTAACTTTATTTTCCTAATCCTTGTCTTCTTAAGGTAGTGTGTTTACTTACCTCACATATCATTTTGAGATTGTTTCTGTGGTAAAATACACCTGAGAAGACTGCCTTGACAAGAGTTGTTGGTAGTCTGGTTGAAATGAAGAAGAATCATTTGAATCAGTGTTTATGTGAGTGATGTTAATAGATAGTATGTAACAGCTGTGTCAGTTGTTTACACAATACAAGATGACAAACTTTAAACAAGATTCTTTTTTTGCAGCAGCACTTCTAAAAGATTGAAAACACCAAGAAGATAGATAGAATATTCACTATTTCTCATATTGATGCAATTATGGTGTTCTTTTTCATTTGAAACATCTTCTCCTAAAATACATACTTTAAGAAATAGTCATTTCTGTTTTTGCATTAAAGTAAATTAAAGCAGAAAACAAGCTCACTTTTGGCTAACTTCAGTGTATAGATTTCACACATATGTTGTCTTTCCTGGGTACAGATTTATTACTGAACAAGTACGGGTAAATAAAATGTCACTGGTGAGCAAGACACAAGATAAAAGGTGAACACCACATATGGTGTGAATTGTAAATGCTTGTACCAACCTTGAAAACATGTGTCATGTAGAGCCATGGAAAATGTTTATTTGTTTTTATGTAGTACACACATTTTAATGGCACTAATAACCTGGGCTCTTTTGTTCATACAGTTATTCTGAAAAAAATTTCATAAAAGACACTGCTTAAAGATAGGTAGAATAGGCTGTAGCTTGATTTACTGTAGAATAAAAACAAAAAAAGTTCTTAATTGTTTCAGTCTTTAATTATGTCTATAAACTTAGAAAAAGTCATTAACATTTGAATCTAGACTGATTTGTTTAGTAACATTCTTCCTCATATTTAATGACTGTATGTATCAGTCCTTATTTAGAGACTGCCTGCCTTTTAATTCATATAGCTCTTTGGTTCTATTCTTTGTTTTGTTTATTCTTTTGTTGTTTTACTGCTTGTTAGACCTTTACTAAAGATATTTTGTGTATTTAGAAAAAATATAAATATATGCTTTTTAAATATGTGTGTGTGTGTATTCATCTCTTACTTATAAACCACACTGTTCATCCACTCTGTGCCTGAAAAAAGGGAGTTGTACCTGGGTATAATGGAGGAATAAGAAGCAAATAATACTAGGCCGGGTGCGGTGGCTCACACCTGTAATCCCAGCACTTTGGGAGGCCTAGGTGGGCGGATCACGAGGTCAGGAGATGGTGACCATCCTGGCAAACATGGTGAAACCCTGTCTCTACTAAAAATACAAAAAAATTAGCTGGGCGTGGTGGCGGGCGCCTGTAGTCCCAGCTACTCGGGAGGCTGAGGCAGGAGAATGGCGTGAACCCAGGAGGCGGAGCTTGCAGTGAGCCGAGATTGTGCCACTGCACTCCAGCCTGGGCGACAGAGCAAGACTCCATCTCAAAAAAAAAGTAAATACTAGAAATGGCTTTTGTCCTCAAGGTGTCTGTAAACTACTGTAGTGGGGCAGACATACCTGCAAACTAAAATGGAGAACCTATTCAGAAACATGTAATAAACATTAACACAGTTGAATATTAAGGGGTGTCTGCTAAAAAACATTGAAGTAAGTCATGCAGAGTTACTTATTGATTTCTTAGAGGACATAGGAAGAGTTTTGAACAGAGTTTGTTTAGAAAGTCGGGGTGCTGAATTAGGTATTGAGGGGAAAGCATTTCACTCAGAGATAATGACATAAACAGAAGGAAAGTACAAATTCAGAAATTAATTGAGAAGGGATAGATTACCAAGGCTAGAGAGTGAAATTATAAAGGCGAGGTAGTAAATTTAATAAAACATAAGAAATGTAACCGAAAGCACGTGTCCATAATGGATCCATGCAGACGTGAGTTCAAACCCTAGCTCAGCCATTTGACTGACACCATGACTTTGGAAAAGTTACTTAATCTTGAACCTTAGTTTCCTGCTGTAAAAAAGCAATATTAATTTATACCTTACTGGAGGCTTTGCATTAAAATACATATAATGCTATTAGTTTGGCAGATAGTAGGATTTGCTCCTTCTTTGAGAACTCAGTCCAACTCATTTCCTGAACTGGGATTTTCTAGTTTCCTGAAGCCACTGCTTCCCTTTCAACTCTGCCAAGCTGAAGCTGCTGTCTCTCACTCCCCTAGTATCTCTGAGGCTTCTTTTTGTCTTCTTTTTCTTCCCCCACCCCTTTTTTCTGCACCCTCCTTTGCTCTACCCTCTTCCTTTTTATTTATTTTTTCTTTTTCCCTTTCTCCCTCCCTGCCTTTCTTTTTAAATACTTTAATCCTATTTCAGGTGAGCATTATATCCTTAATATAAAAAATCCCTTCTCTTTCAGACTTAGTGATAATCATCTCAGTTGCCCTCTACCTTTTATCACTATAATTTAATGGCTTCTAGGTGAGTCTCAGATTGAAAAACTGGCATCTGGTTCACAGTTCTCTGTTGAAATCATCTTATACTACCTAGCCATCTACTTCTTTGGCTTTTGTAAATACTAATCCACTTCAGTTGCCACAGACTGAACCTGATCATCACTTGGAACTGCCCTACCTCTGATACTTCTTGCATCTACATTTCATTTCTTCCTATTTTATCAGCCCTTTCCTGTTCAGTCAAGAGACTGGTTGAACTCTTGATCTCTTTTCTTATAGGTACCTTCCACATTGCTGCTGCCTTAGGGCATGTTTTTACTTGCTGCATTTTTGCTTCATCACTTATGCCTTCTCTTTTTAATCTTTAGCCTCTTTTCTTTCTATTGGCTTCTATACCACAGCATTTTAACATGCTCAGGTCTTCCTCATATTTAAAAAGAACCCAGACAATCTAATATAAATCCTGTCATGACCATGACTCTGCTTTAGCCAGTGTAGTCTGTAGTTTCTCATTCAGACTCTTGGGCACTCCCTTACCTTTGATTTATTCCAAAATTTATGGCAATTGGGGTTCTATTTACCAACCCTCTAATTTCATTTCGTAAATTCTTTATTGCTAAATTCATCAGACAGCTTCAATTCTTTTTAGCTGACAGTATTGGTAAATTTAATGCTTATTGCTATTCATTTTGTCTTGCCATTCTTGATCATGTATTACCATGTGACTGCCTGCTCTGGATGCTCCCACCTTTGTGTCCTTCCTTAGTCTCCTTCTTGGATTCAGCCTATAATGATGGTGTTCCTCAGGGTTCTATCCTTGACCTACGTGGTTTCTTACTCTTCAAGTGGTTCTTACATGAAGGTGATTCTCTTCCCCTCTTCTACCTGCCAAGAGGGCCAGGAAGACCAAATTCCACACACTAAAGACCTGTTCTTTCAAATGCCAGTTTTATCCCCAACCTTTGCACACCACCCAAGTTGAGAAACACTCCTCTATTACCATTCCATGTGTTCTGTTAGTGTTAACAATTATACATTAATTATTCCTTAATTAATCCAAGCCCAAGCTGTTTCTTTTGAGTCTTTTAATCTTATCTGAATATTCCCAGACCCTAGAACTCAGTGTTTTGAAATTTAAAACTCAAAGCATCTCCTTTTTCTTCTCTAACTACCCTTTCCTGTCCCACCACCAACTTTTTGTTTCTAAATCTCAGATGGGGCACTGACCTTGTAGTCATTCAGATTAGGGCACTGAAAGTCACCCTATACTCCTTGTCACTAACTTCCTCACATTTAGTTAATCACCATGTGTTGTTCATTTTACTTTATAAATACCTCTAATTGTCCTTTCTTCACCATTGCTGTAGTTCAAGTACTTAAAAAAGAAATGTAATTATGGATAATATATGTACATGTCCTAAGTGTACAATTGACATTTTGACAGACCAGTACCCCAATCAAGATATGGAACATTGTCTTTCACCCTAGAAAATTATCTTATGTCATTTTCTAGTGTCTGTCCCCTCAAGTACTCTTCGTCTCTCACCCAACTATAATAGCTTTTTTTTTTTTTTTTTTGAGACGGAGTCTCGCTCTGTCGCCCAGCCCAGGCTGGAGTGCAGTGGCGCGATCTCGGCTCACTGCAAGCTCCGCCTCCCGGGTTCACGCCATTCTCCTGCCTCAGCCTCCCGAGTAGCTGGGACTACAGGCGCCCACAACCACGCCTGGCTAATTTTTTGTAATTTTTAGTAGAGACGGGGTTTCACCGTGGTCTCGATCTCCTGACCTTGTGATCCGCCCGCCTCGGCCTCCCAAAGTGCTGGGATTACAGGCGTGAGCCACCGCGTCCGGCCCTATAATAGCTTTTCTAAATGGTTTTTCTGCCTTTGATTTATCACTGTTTTCCTAAAATACACATTTAAGCGTGCTGTCTCCTTGTTACTTTTTTTTTCTTTTTTTGTTTTTTTTTTCAAGGCAGAGCCTTGCTCTGTTAGCCAGGCTGGAGTGCAGTGGCACAATCTCAGGTCACTGCAACCTCCGCCTCCCAGGCTCAAGCCTCCCAGGTGCTCGTACTACAGACACCTGCCGCTATGCCTGGCTAATTTTTGTATTTTTTGTAGAGGTGAGGACTTCCTATGTTACCCTCAGGGTTGGTCTTGAACTCCTGGGCTCAAGTGGGAGGCTTTGGCCTCCCACAGTGCTGGGATCACAGGTGTGGGCCACTGCACCCAGCCTGAAATTCTTAAGCATTTTGCTACTGACTTGTTTGATCATGCCATGTAGAAAGTTCTTGATTTGGTTTCTGCCAGATCTCTAACTGCATCTCTTTGTTGTCCTCTGTCCCTCACCACCATCCATGTGCCCGACCGTGGTGAATATACTGTGTCTGCATGACTCTTCCTGACTGGGATGAGTTTCTTTTTCCTGTTTGCTTGGTAACCTTTTCCCTATCCTTCATAATCCTACACATGCCTCTTTATTAACATAGTCTTGATAACCTTGATATTCATATCATTTATATCTAGGAGAAGATATTTGACAGCTTATGACAGGAAAGGCATGTAAGAGTGGTATTTACAAATGCATTTATTTTTCCCTCATATAAAATACCTGTTGGAGGAGGCACACCAGGGTTTGTATGGCCACCCCAACGCAATCACTGTCCCAGGCTGCTTCTAATCTGTTCCACCATCCATTCTGGACAGGAAGAAGACTTGCAGTAGGGGATTACTCAGAAGGGTACATTTTGTAGTTTAGTCAGCTCTTTGAAGGAGTCTTCCTGAAAATCTTACTTACTGCCATCTTATTGGCTCCCTCTAGCTACATGATTACCCCAGATAGGTGAAGTTCTATCAGAAAGAAGGGGAGAATAGAAACTATGCAGCTAATTAGCAGTTTGTGCTTTACCCTGTCCTCAGACATATCAGCCTCCAAATCAGTCTTACTGAAGTGATGTTATTATTGATCAAATAACATTGTAATTATACATTTACCTTTGCTTTTGTGTTTGTCTTCCCTAGTATAAATGTCAGGAACTGTGTATTTTTATTTTAGTGTCTTCAGAACCTAACATAGCTGTTCTTCAGTAAATATTTGTTGAGCAAAAATCACCTGAATATGTTAATAGAGAAGAAGAAGCACTAACGTGACCCCCAAGTTAGGAGTCTTGGTGAGAGAGTTTAATGCTGCTATTGTTGGTGGAGATGTATTTTCGTTGGGAAGCAGTTTCTCCAGGGTACTAGAGTATGCTGAGATTGGTTCGGTTTTGATGGACAGACGAGGACAGACTGCAGTATACAATAGCCACTTCTTTTCAAGGCATGACTTCAAGAAGTAATATATAATTCAGGTGAAATTAGTTTCCTTTATAGCATCACTTTGAGAGACAAAACACCCAATCTTATGATCCTTTTCTTTGCTCCAATCTTTTTGGTTTCCCTATTACTAAATTGCTCTCATAATTTTGTTACTGTCTTCAATTTGGATCGATTTCCTTTTCTGATACATAAGTTCATTTTGAAAGTTCTTGTAAAACAGGATTTGCAGATGAGCATTCAGTAAAGGGAATATTTTTTGCAATAAAAACTTATAGTAATAAGTAATATGTATGTTTTGAGCATTTTAACTAAAAATATCTTCAACTTTATAATACTTTTTCCTTCCTAGTTTTAATTTGTTTGTTTTAAAAGAGCCCCCCTTTAATGAAAAAACAGATTTATTAAACAGTGAAGTAAATTTTACTATTCAAAGTAATGAAAATATTGGGCCTCCAGTTAACATATTCCCTAAAAAAATCATTTTTTTTTTTTTTGAGATGGAGTTTTGGCTTGCGCCCAGGCTGGAGTCCAATGGCGCAATCTCAGCTCACTACAACCTCCGCCTCTCGGGTTCAAGCAATTCTCTTCCCTCATTCTCCTGAGGAGCTAGGATTACAGGCGTACACCACCACCCCTAGCTAATTTTTGTATATTTAGTAGAGACAGGGTTTCACCATGTTGGTCAGGCTGGTCTCAAACTCCTGACCTCAGGTGATTCACCCACCTCGGCCTCCCAAAGCGCTGAGATTACAGGCGTGAGCCACCGCACCCGGCCATTTTTTTTTTTTAATAAAATAAAAAATATTAGCTCTCCTGACCAAGGGGTCTGAGGGTAGGTGAGGTTTTTGGTCATTCTGTACCCTGAGAGCCTGACATAGTAGATTAAGTGAACAATGAAGAGAAAGACAAAGGTTTCCAAGGTAATCTAATCCAGTGTCTTCCAAACCTTAGTCATCTCTTTCATGCCTTCACGATTTTTACAATACCTGCATACTAAGTAAATTTTTAGATGAAATATGTTTAAGAGGAGAACTTACTAATTTGATACTACAAATATAAGTAAAATACTAACATCACTTATGAATACATAATTACCAAAATGTCAAAAACAATTATGTACCTTCCTGGAAAACTTGTGCTTTGTGTAGCACATATCAACACAGCGTCTTGTAATATTTGGGCACTTTATGCCTGAGGGAAAGAAATTTACATTATTACCCTTACATGTAATTAGAGTCAGATATAAGGGAATTACTGACTTGTTCAATTGGGAGGTCACTAAATGGAGTTACCCTGTCAAATTAGTTATTCTCCCTGAAATAACAATAGTAAACATCCAAATGTAAGTTGATAAATAATAGAAATGGCATTCCTATAAAATATAACATCTGAGAACTGAGACTACTAGTCTGCTTTAGAGGGGAGTGGATGGGACATAATGTAAATGTAAAACTACAGTAAATTCTGTTCTGAGATATTTTACCCAAAAAACAGTGATATACTTGTATTTGTACAACTTTATATAGTGGGAGAGTATGACGTGGAAGAGTATGACTTTCATTCATTCAGCAAGTGTTTATAGAGCTCCAGCTATGAGCAGTCACAGGTAGCAGGTGGGCAATAATGACACAGACAATGCTGAGGCAAAATGTTTTTTGTTTGTTTGTTTGTTTTTTGAGACAGAGTTTCACTCTTTTTGCCCAGGCTGGAGTGCAATGGCGCGATCTCAGCTCACCGCAACCTCCACCCCCCGGGTTCAAGTGATTCTCATGCCACAGCCAGTAGCTGGGATTACAGGCATGCACCACCACACCCAGCTAATTTTTGTGTTTTTAGTAGAGATGACATTTCACCATGTTGGCCAGGCTGTCTCGAACTCCTGACCTCAGGTGATCTGCCCACCTCAGCTTCCCAAAGTGCTGGGATTACAGGTGTGAGCCACCGCGCCCGGCCTGGCAAACTATTAAATAAAGACTATTTTAGATTTTGATAAGTACACAGGAGGAAATAAACATTGTGGAAAGGAGAGAGGAAGGGGGAGAAAGGGAGAGAAAAGTGAATAACTGGTGAAGGCTGTTAAGAATGTAGTCTAAGGAAATGACATTTGAGGTGGTACTTGGAAAATGAGAAAGAACCACCTGTTGGAAAAGCTAAGGGAATAATGTTTCAGGCACGTGATATACCAAGTGCAAAGTCTGGAGTGGAAAAGACTTGGCATGTTGAACCAAGAGAGAGGCCGGGGTGGTTGGTCTGTGGTCTGTAATGGGAAAGGAGCAGCGTGAAAGGAAGCAGGCAGGAACTAAGGTATGGGGGCCTTGCGAGCCAATCTAGGAGGAGAGTGATTCTTAGTCTAAAGCAGTGGGAAGCCAGTGAAGGACTTTAAACAGAGGCATGGAGTATAGACCTTAAAGGAGATTTTGTGTATGTATGCCTTTGCTTAAACATTATATTATAGGAATTTTAGACAAGCATGTATTACTTTTACAGAATTTATGGTACGTCACCATAGTATGTAATTGTGTTTGATTTTGTCCCTCAGTGTTTTATATGGCACTGCATTGCATTGTATCTTTTTCATTGAAATATTTTATTTACTTTTAAACCAGTAGTAAACTTTTTTTTTTTTCTATGACCATCACTGCACTGGTCACCTCATTTATTAAGGAATAAACCAAACTATGTATTATCAACAAATGAAGAAATTTGTTTTAGGGGTCCAGTAAAACTGACAGTTTATTTTAGTAGCCATTTTAGTGAAATTTGACTAACACACACAAAATCTATCCTGTTAAAATAATTTTCTTCCAGAAACCTGATACTCATAAATAGTCGTTAAACACTTATTTGTGTTTCTCAGCCAGATGTCACTGTCATAAGGATGTATTAGATTGCAATACCTAATAAAGTTGATTTATACATACCCTGATAAAATTTGAGCTTTTAGTTGATGCTTGAATGATTTTAGCAGTCTCTTGCAGTGCTCAATACCCTTGAACTTGCTTCTTTTTTTATATCCTGGCCTGTTCCTGAGATGATTATATTTCAGATGCACATTTTACCTATAAATTTGAGAGTTTTCATCTGATACTCTAATTAAGGAAATATATTATGTGAGTTTGACCTTTTGATTTCTGTCCTGTCTTTATTGTCTTTCAGGAAGATGATTAGACAAAGTTGTATGCTAAAGCCTCTCAAGTATTTGTTTCAGCATAACGATAGGTCACATTTTCATCTAGTTTAAATGTAATTTAGAGATATAAAGAATCATTTTCATGACCTATCATCTGAGAAATACTTTGCCATCATGGTTTCTTTTTCTTCCCCAATTTACCCTCTTACTCGCTATTACCAGACCCTTTCATGGATAGAAATTTAACTTACTGCTGTCAATTTCAACTTAGAATGGAACAGACTTGATTGCGTATTTCGAAAGGGCAAGCTAGAAATCTAAATTTTATAAATTGATTGTATTGGAAGCAGTAGATCATGTAGAGACTTTAAAAAAGCTGTATTTAGTTGTGTTTGGGTCCATTCGTGATACACTTTAAAATTTGAATATTGGAAAACCAGAGAATCAAAAAAGAAAGAGTCACAGATTACAGCTCTATGCAAATATAGGATGAAGGATTTGTTGTTTTTTTTGTGCAGAGGGGCCAAGTATGACTTAAATTTGCTGTGATCATGAGTATGTTAACAAGTAATGTTGCTAGAATATCCTTTGTCTTTAAAGAGGCTAGAAAAATTATAGGAGTTTAAACTTAAAGCTGTTATGATTTGGGGTTGTAGATATGATTTGGGGTTATAGGGCAGGGAAACTTTGTTTATAGCACTTGTTGACATTAACTGGGAAAAAAATGAGTAATTAGACTCTGTGGTTAGCCCTGTCTTAGGAATCTGTGGCTAATGGAAAAATCTCTCAACTGGATCAGTACCCTCTTTACTATAGTAAATCAGTGTTATGAAAGCAGATGTTTGTGGAAGGGTGAGGTAACTTAGGTCCTTGCTTTGCTTGATGCCTGTGGGGACAACATGGTGATCAGCTGTAAGAGGTGCTTTAACCGTTCAGAATCATGTAGGTTGAGGGAATGCACATGATGGATTTGAGGCAAGTTCGCAGCTCTTATTATTGCTGTTTAATATTGTTTAAATATCCTAGTGCTTTATAGCTTAAGTTAATTCTTGTGGTCAGTGGTACTTTCCAACTTCTAATTTGATTTAGTACAGCAGTGATAAATAGAAAAATAATTCTCATTGCCTAATAATTGTTTATAATAAAAATCAGTTCATAATCTCTTTTACATATGAGGAAGTGAGAATGACTGGAAGCCGTCTTTTAAAGCTGCCTACCACCAGTGGTTAAGGCTTTTCTGTCTTTGTTTATTTTAACTATGAAGTTGGTTTTTAGAGTTACTAACCCTTTAAGTTCTAGTGCCTTTTCTGAGCTATCTAGTATTGAAAGTCTCGTCATTATTTTTCACATTTTCATATGTAATGAACTTTATCAATATATTTAATAAAATGAAACAATCCTTAAATGCAGAGGTGAAGTGAGTTAGAGTAATGTATATGGTATGAAAAAGAAAATTCTTTATCTCACCCTAACCCTACCCCCTCAACCTAACATTCTTGCTTACTGTGCTTTATATACATATTACACGCTACATCATACTTTGTTTTTCTCTAAGCATATTGTCTGTCTTTCTGTCTCGATACATTTTTTATTGTGATTCCTTTTTTCCCTCTATTTGAGTACAATCCATCTTTACTGTCTAACTAATTCATACCTCCTTTGTGTCTACCAGTGTTATTTTTTTATGTACAACTTTTGACTCTTTTTGAACTGTTGCTTATTTGTGACATCTAGACTATATTTTTATCCCTTATTATATTAAAAATCATATGTAAATCTTGATTTGTCAGCTAAATTCTAATTCCTATAAAGGCAACAATTCTCTTCCATTCTTCATATATCCTTCATTTAATCCAGCACCAAGCACATAATAGCTCAATATTTATTATTAGTATAATTGTAGGTACAAAAAGCAGTGGAGTGTTTTCATTGCATTAGCGGTCTTGGAACCTAAATATGAATATTTTTTCTGATTTCCCTTGAGATTAAATTTTGACAATGAAAGAGGTATGCTCAAATAACAGACGTCTGTGTTCACACTATTATTGGAAGGGAGGTTCCATTAAAGGATGCTCAATTACCTGCAGATTCTTTGAATAGGAGCAAGGATCCATAATATGTGATGATACAGGTTTTTAAATATTCTAGAACTCTGAAAAGTAATGTGTGTGTAAAGGTAGAAGGAAAACTGGCTTTCAATTATTGAAAAATCACAAACCAACACCCTAATGATTGTTGTTAATATATAAAATACAAATAATAGGACAGTATTACTAGTTTTTATACTTGAGTTATATTATTCTGAAGAATGTTTTTCAAAAAATAAAAACAGTTGTTTTCTGCATGCAGAAAGTTCAGAGGTCAATGTCAGGTAAATGGCAAAGCACAGTTCATTACAAATAAAGTTAAATTTGGTTTCTGTAATGCATTAGCTGTATGACTTTGGCCATATTACTTAAGTAACCCCTCTGAGCCTTAATTTCTTCACCTATAAAGTAGAGACAGTAATAACCTCAAAAGATCAGCTTGAGGGTTAGAAAAGATAGGTCATCTGATGCGCCAAGCACATTACCTGCTCTTCGTAGGCATCTAACCCATGCACATTGTGTTTTGCTACCTTTCTCTCCTTCTTCCTCATGTTAGTTATACATGGTTTAATTCTAAACCTTACTTACAATGTTGCCCTGATGCAGTATCATAGCACATTTTGATATCTGTAAGAAAGTTATTTCTAATTCTAGCAGTAATCCAATGGGAAACTAGACTTGGAAAAGGATGTTGTCAATAATGTGACATGAATATTTTTCAAAGAATTTGTGTGTTTTTTTGTTTCACTTCAAAGTAGTTTGAAAAAGTATTAAAAACTTTAATATTAAGCTTAAAAAATACATTAAGACTTTTTTGTTAGCTTGAGGCGTCATACAATTTTCTGAAGCTAGTCAAAAGATCTCTCAGTGACAAAATAAAATTTTGCCACATTAACTAGGGAAATTGTATTTTAAATAAAATAATTTTAACCAGGCCCTTTGAGGAATGGAGTTTTCTGACTAACAACCCCTTTTGTTTCATCTCTTCACATAAGTGTTTACAAGCATTATGATTCACTCTCATGCCTTAGAGAAATAAATGTATAGAATATAGGAACTTCTTTGTAGACTGAGGATCTTTCATCATTCTAAATAATAGCTTTTATCGTGTGACAGTGACAGTGTGGATGATGGCCTTATAAGTAGGAGGAGATTAGGCTCTAAGTAATCATAGGGCGTATTATGAAAAGTGACCAGCCTCCACCATCCCCTCCTCCCATTCTCTAATCCCTAATCAGTTTTGCTTTAATTTTCATGTCCTTACTTCTGAAAATGGAGTATAGAACATTTCCTAACAAGTTGAGAGTCTGGGTCTTAGAACTTAAAATTTATTAAAGGAGACTTCGGAGATTATTTAGCCTAGCACCCTCATTTTATAGATTAAAAACCTCTGAGGCATAGGTTAATTGACTTGCTCAAGGATACTAAGCAGATTGACTAAAAGAAACAAAGATTTAGGTTTCCTCATTAAACTGACACTTTAACAGTGTCCCAAATTTTGGTGGTTATCTTTGATCTTCTTTGAAACAGGTAGATCGACACTTGAGAAAGCTGGATCAGGAACTGGCTAAGTTTAAAATGGAGCTGGAAGCTGATAATGCTGGAATTACAGAAATATTAGAGAGGCGTAAGTAAAATTTACAGTTTTCCATCAATATTGGACAGTACATGTGCAAATCACTGAGAAGACCTTGTCTCACAGAGGCTTTTGAAACCTGCCCTTCAGTGGATGGTGGCATCCAGGTCAGATAGCTTGGACCCTAGCAGTTGGAAATGTTTGGGTCATGGATACTGAGAGAGATAATATAGGATATCATCCACTCACTCTTTATGAAATAACATATTAAATAATTTTATATTCACATATATTAGTAAGTTGAGTGGTAAGAACAAATTTAAAGAAACGTAACCATCGGGACACAAATTAACCATCTTGCATTAAGTATGTTGACTTTACTCTGCCTCTTTATACACTTAAGCTTTGAGGAAGGTTGTTAGTTTCTTAAGAATTGTTTTATGGCTTTTCCTTAACTGCATATACTGAAAAAGATTCCATTGGTTTCATAACACTACCTCTTTTTCTTAAAGAAGTGTTTCCCTCTTTCCCTTATCAGCAAGAAACCATTTTAATATTTCTTTGCAAGGCTCTATTTGATCTCCTGCTATAACTTACCCCTGTCACTTCTTTGGTGTGTCTTCCCAAAAATGGAAGCGTGAGCACTGTTTCCTTGACTAATTTAGCATTTCCTCCAACCTAAATAGGTAATATACATAAAAGCAGTTAGTGTGGTACTTGGTATAGAGTAGGCACTCACTGGATGTTAATTGAACCAAGTTAGTATTATGGCTGATTTCTACTAGAATTTAATTAAAACTTTCAAACATATTTTTTCTTGATGCATTTCAACAGCAAGAATATATACCTGTTTCTACACACAGATGAAAGGTTTCTTTACAGTGCCAATCTTGTGTATCTCTCTATATAGTCACTAGAAGTCAGCTAGGGAAGCCAATCACAGATCTGTCTTGGTGTCTATAGTTGCATTTTTGTGTTCAAAAGTAGATGCATCACTTTAGATAATCATCTATTTATTTGTGATACTTTTCTTCTGGAGGAACCCTATATAAAGATAATAAGTATTTTGAGACAAAATTAAAAATTCTGTAGCTGCTTTGATTTTTAAAAAATGCTGATGATAGCTGTGAGTAATGATAATTCATGCCTATTCAGTACTGCAGGAAGGTTACTAAAGCATCCTCTCTAAGGACACAGACATATGAAACAAAATTGGATCAAGTTATAAAAACTGCTCCACCCTGTGCCCTGCCATAATTTCATCTCAAGGGATCAAAAATAAACCCAGAAAAATTTATTTAGAGGTGTTTTAAAGCTTGGTGTTACAAATTCTATTCCTCACTTTTTGCAAACAAATCCCTAACTTCTTTTAGGAAGTCTTTATTACCATAATGTCATTTTAATGATCAAATAATTTTTTTCATATAGTAATGTCCCCCATCACATAGAACTTTAGAATCTCCCATTAAAACATCTTCAAGTCAGTAAAACTAGATTGACTCTTACCAGTAATGAGATTACAATGTCCATTCATTCATTTATATGCCACCCACTGTGGTGAATTCCCTAATTAGACACGAGTATTCCTTGAGCCATATTGTACTTAAGGTAAATATTGGGAAAGGGATAACTTATTGTTTAGAGAGAGGATATACTCAGTGTGGGATGGACAGTGGTGATCCTCTAACATGTCTGGCTAAAATAATACAGGCATATGCATCAGAACTTGCTAGTCCTCTGCTGGGTAAGGGAACTCATTGCCTGTAGTTGAGTGACATGTGAAGTTCTGCGGTGACATTTAATGGTGGTATATCTCTGTGCCTCTCTTCTTTTAGGATCTTTGGAATTAGACACTCCTTCACAGCCGGTGAACAATCACCATGCTCATTCACATACTCCAGTGGAAAGTAAGTTTGGTGTAGTGCAGCTAAGTTTTAAAAACAATGAAAACCTTATTATATCATCTGTATGTTCTCTTTTTTTAACTCTATACAACCAATTGAGAAGTAAATCCCTTCTTTTTTTTTTTTTATTGCAAGTACTGGCAGACTTATCTTTTTCCTTGAGGAGAGCATAGGTGATTCGGAAATGAGTATTCTGTTTTCTCTTAAATGTGTAGAGGGAGAATGTATAGTACTAATAGCATATATTCCCTTCATATACATACCTGATTCTCCTTAGGGAGCTAAGCATATATTCTAATAACATATATTCCCTTCATACGCATACCTGATTCTTCTTAGGGAGCTAAGCATATATTTTAATAACATGTATTCCCTTCATACTCATACCTGATTCTCCTTAGGGAGCTAAGCATATATTCTAATAGCATATATTCCCTTCATACACATATCTAATTCTCCTTAGGGAGCTAAGCATATATTCTAATAACATATATTCCCTTCATACACATACCTGATTCTCCTTAGGGAGCTAAGCATATATTCTAATAACATGTATTCCCTTCATACTCATACCTGATTCTCCTTAGGGAGCTAAGCATATATTCTAATAACATATATTCCCTTCATACACATACCTGATTCTCCTTAGGGAGCTAAGCGTATATTGTAATAACATATATTCCCTTCATACACATACCTGATTCTCCTTAGGGAACTTTTCAACTGAGAATTCTCCTTAGGGAACTTTTCAACTGAGCCAAACAATAAACTATTTTGTAATAGGCCCTTTGTCTTTTTTATCCTTGCTTCTCCAGTGCTTAACCTAATGTTTGGCGTATAATTAAGTCTGAATGGTTGGTAAGTCAGTGAGTGGATGAATTGTTAGTCAGATGACTGCTGGCTAGTTGATACAGTCAAAAAATGACTGTATCAGTGCTTCTTTTGACACATCAATTTGGTGGGAAAAGATAGTTGACTGAACACTATTCTAAGTGGTAGATGATGTTTTGAAAACAAAGTTTCCCTCACATTGTATGTGAGCCCATGGTGTATCTTGAGTTATCTTTAGTACTTCGCTACTGAAGTTTTTTAAATGGTGGAGAAGTCTACTCTTAATAAACATGTGACACAGAGTTCTACTTGTCCTGGCTTCTGAGGAAGCATCATGTTCTGTATTTTATGAGGAACCCAGATCATACTGTTTCACATTATAGCTGGATATAAGTATTATGCCTTGTCCATAGTTCTCTAAAATTTAAAAACACGTGAATTCTTTATTTATATTTAGAAAGGAAATATAATCCAACTTCTCACCATACGACAACAGATCATATTCCTGAAAAGAAGTTTAAATCTGAAGCTCTTCTATCCACCCTTACGTCAGATGCCTCTAAGGAAAATACACTAGGTAAGTTAATTTTCTTAAATACAATTGCTTTGTTTGTTTGTGTTGGAATAAGGGGAAATAAAATCTTTCAGGATTAATGAATCATACAGTTTCTCTACCTGGTTAAAGTATACATATTGAGAAAGAAGAAAAAGGAAAACCAGATACATTATTCAGTTGACTTAATGTACAAGTGACATGACAAATTTTAATAATTTTATGTCTGTGTTGGGAAATAATGTAATTTAGACTCACTGACATTATGTTCTCTGCAACTATTTTTATTTCTTTTTTACATCTACACAGGTTGTCGAAATAATAATTCCACAGCCTCTTCTAACAATGCCTACAATGTGAATTCCTCCCAACCTCTGGGATCCTATAACATTGGCTCGTTATCTACAGGAACTGGTGCAGGGGCAATTACCATGGCAGCTGCTCAAGCAGTTCAGGCAACAGCTCAGGTAAAAAGTAAAGGGTTTAGAGACAAAATGTTACATTTTGTCGGAATCATTGGAAACCTAATAGAAATAACTGGATGTGAACAAATAGTTTTCTAACATTGTATAGTTTCATTTTTAAGTCATGGGTTCATGGTATCTGAAATTTTATTTAATGAAATAATACAGAGGAATTACCTGATTGATAATGAAAACTAAAAAATAGGTTTATCATGCAGATTATATGCAGACCCTTCTCACAATAACTGCTCATGTTGCCCGTGTTCTTGACTGCTGTCCACAGCACGTGCTAGCATAGTTCTTTGTTCCTTCTGCCAGTTCCACGGCTTCCTATGTAGCCTTGGACTTAGGTCATCTTGAGTTTGTTCACTTCTGTATAGTTTGTCTGTATTCCAAATTAAGAAGTCGCCCATCACATAGTTTATATTCTAACTGTAAAATCTTATTTTAAATCTTTTCGTAAAAAAGGTTAGGCCGGGCTCAGTGACTCACACTTGTAATCCCAGCTCTTTGGGAGGCCGAGGCAGGTGGATCACTTGAGGTCAGGAGTTCAAAACTAGCCTGGTCAACATGGTAAAACCCCATCTCTACTAAAAATACAAAAAAATTAGCTGGGTGGATGGTGGGTGCCTGTAATCCCAGCTACTCGGGAGGCTATGCAGGAGAATTGCTTGAACCTGAGAGGTGGAGGTTGCAGTGAGCCAAAATCATACCACTAGACTCCAGCCTAAGTGACAGATTGAAACTCCACCTCAAAAAAAAAAAAAACACTTAAAGGCCAGCGATGAAAATAATAGTTTAAACAATATAAATTAATATTTGATAAACCAAAATAAAACTATAATTTGTAACACTTGAAAAAGAAAATCTACATATTTACATATATTGATGCTGTCAATGAATGTCTATTTAAGATGAAGGAGGGACGAAGAACATCAAGTTTAAAAGCCAGTTATGAAGCATTTAAGAATAATGACTTTCAGCTGGGAAAAGAATTTTCAATGGCCAGGGAAACAGTTGGCTATTCATCATCTTCGGCACTTATGACAACATTAACACAGAATGCCAGTTCATCAGCAGCGGACTCACGGAGTGGTCGAAAGAGCAAGTAAGTTTTATTGGTACAGTAGCCCTACCCCTTTACTGGGCGCTTGGTCTGCTTGATACCTCAGCCAAGCCTCTCCGTGTTAAAGGCAGAATATAACGGCTTAAAATGAACCTTGCAGAGGTGGGGAGACATGGAGTTTTCATTTTATAGTGCCATACTTTGAAGGGGTCAAGTCTTTAAAAAGTATTAGAGTTGTTTTTAAGTTTTCTAGAGTCTTAAATTGAGTCTGTTAATAGATGACTTCCATTTATCTTCTTTTATTCATTAAGATAAATCATTTTATGGAACTACTTTTCATTTATTACCCTTTATTTTGCCATGTATGTCAAGGTAAATTAATGCAAAGCAAATTATATCCTGGTGATTTTTTTTTTTTTTAAACAAGATTGTTCATTTTGATGAAGAGTAAGCAAAGCATCTTAATTCTTAGTCTTGGGCCCCAAAAATGAATGGTATGAAAATATCCCTAGATTTTGTATATGAGACTTGGGAACATTTTATAAGCTTTGAATATGAAAACTTAATAGCATTTATCACTGTCAATCCCAGGTAACTGAATATCCTGGATGTTTACACATAATGAAAGTTCAAATGCTAGGCCAAAATAATTAGTTACCTAGTAGTTATATTTTCTGTATTTTTAAATATGTTATATTTTTTGTGAATTAATCCCTAAAAGAATGATCAATATGAAATAACCACGACAGAAATGTCAAACATCTTAAAAATTAATTCATCTTAATGGTGCAAGTTTAATATAATTTCTTATGATAAAGTTCTATACTTGTAGAATTAAAATAGCATATGGCTTAGCAATAAATTACTTGTGAATTTTCAGTCCTGGTTCCCTGCCATACTCGTGGTAGGTATTCACCCATCAATTGATGGTTATAACCACTTTTATCACATGGTTTTGTGTATATGTGCTTTAGCTTTTGATGAAGAGTATTCAGTTTACTTAAAAATACAAATAATGTCTCTGTAAAGTAGCCAAAATTTATATTAATTCTTCACAGTACTACCTATAATTTAAGTCATTCGTAAATCCAGATTACTTTAGCTTAGACTTTAATTTATACATTTGATGTCATTTCATTTTATACTATTTATTAAGGAGTTATTCTCTGGTAACTTCTGGATGGTGAGCAAATAAAACTTATACTATTTTTTTCAGAAACAACAACAAGTCTTCAAGCCAACAGTCATCATCTTCCTCCTCCTCTTCTTCTTTATCATCGTGTTCTTCATCATCAACTGTTGTACAAGAAATCTCTCAACAAACAACTGTAGTGCCAGAATCTGATTCAAACAGTCAGGTTGATTGGACTTACGACCCAAATGAACCTCGATACTGCATCTGTAATCAGGTAAAAGTCTGGTATATGTCTATAAAAGTATAATCTGAATAAACTGGAAGAAAGAGAACTATTTCATTTTTAAGCATTTTTAAAAACTCACTAAAATACCCCTGCTTTGTTTGTATACTTTTCTCTCCCTTCTTACAAAAGTGACATTTGCTGTAAATACTGAGTATAAAGAAAAATGTTACCCATAATCCCCTAACCCTCAGATACAACCTGTAACTAAACATTTTTGATGTACCACTACCATATACCTCACGTGCACATTGGCTGCCTTAATAAAATTGAACAGACTGGGTAGCTTAAACAACAGAAAATTATTTTCTCACAGGTATGAAGGCTGGGAAGTCCAAGATCAAGGTGTCCACTGACTCAGTTCTGGAGGAGGGCTCTCTTCCTAGATGCAGACTGCTGCCTTCTCACTGGGTCCTTACATGATAATGAGGGAGAAAAAGAATGCTGTGGTGTCTCTTCTTGTAAGGGCACCAGCCTTTTCAGAGTAGGACCCCACTCTATGACTTCGTTTAACCTTTACCACCTCCTCATAGGCCCTGTGTCCAATTGCAGTCACGTTGGGGGTTAGGGCTTCAACATATGAATTTTGAGACGTAAGCATGCATTTCATAACACATATATATGCAGATAATGCACACACGTGTGTGTATGTAAGTTTGTCAGTAGGAACCACAGTGTATACCTTCTTGATGCTGGCTTTTTTCTCTAAATCAGGTATTTAGAGAAATTTTTCTTTAAAATCATGTTTGTAATCTTCACATAGTTGTCTCTTATACCATCCACTATAGTTTTTTTAACCAATTCCTAGCTATAGATTATTTTAGTGGTTTTAATTTGTTTGAAATTAGGGATAATATTACGATAGGCATTTTTTAAATGGAATCCATTTTGCACATCTGATTTTTTGGATAATCTTTTAGCAATAAAATTAGGCATAAATATTTGACAGACTACCAAAATATATTTTCTAGAAATTTATTACCAAAAACTAATGAACATACCTGTTTACTAAATGCTGTCCAACAACTGGATATTATTTTCTTTTAAAACCTAAGCACCAATTTGATAGTTTTATGTCACAGTTGTTTTAAATACACTAATATTAAAGTTGGACATCTTTTGACCATTTTTGTTTTTCACATTATGAATTGACATCTAATAGTATTGGCTGATTTTCCTATTGTTTTTATTATGTACTTTAAATATTTGCTTGATTTAGTTATTTTTAATAATTCTAAAATTTTGATTTTTTGTAGTTATGACTGTTAATCTTTTTTTTTATGAAGCAAGCCATGGATTATATACTTAGAAGGGCTTTCTCTTTGGCTCTTCTTTCCATAAAAATTTGTCTTGTATAATATTTTCTCCTAGTTTTTATGTGATTTTGTCTAGTTCTTTGCATGCTTCAGTTTCTTCACATTTAAGTCTTAGTCTATCAGCAGATTATTTTGTCTAACAGTGTGAGTTACCATTCCGATTTTTAAAAATTTTAACAATTTGTTAGCTGTTCTACTATCACCTGATAAACATTTTTCAGCACAAATGGTTAAGGAAAGCATATCCTGTATTCTCACAACAAAAGTAGATTACTTGCAAAAGAACAAAATCAGACTGAACCTAGAGTTTTCCTCTGTAACACTGAAAAACTAGAAGGTGATGAAATATTTCTGTAGAGCTTTTAGGGAAAAATTAAGAGCCCCCAAAAAACTTGATATTCAAAGAAGTTATTTCTATGCATAGGACCATGTAAATATATTTTCACTCATGCAGAGAATCAGAAGGTATGCCATCTAGTTAATCCTGTCTGAAAAATTATTCAGTCCACTGAGAACTTCAGTGAACTCAACAATTAGCAAGTTACACCCTAAAGTGCTGGTGATGAACAGCAAAAGCAAAATGAGAAAGGACATAAAATAGAGAAGTTTAGAAGTTTCAAGGAAGTGGACTATTAATTGCAAAAATACAGATGACCTAATGTGACCCAAGAAGTAAAAACTTTCAGTAAGTAAATAATCAAGAAAGAAACTGAAAATTTTTACAATAAGAACTACCCAGAAAGATGACTCCTTCATCCGGGTGATTTATATGGCAAGTTCTTCCAGACTTCTGAAGGGCAGATAATTCTTGTGCATTTCTTCCCACCCTTGCCCCGTGCTGCCATGAGTATTGCCCCATGAGTATTTCAGGAAAAAACTAATTATACCTTGATTCTCAGTGTGATTGTATATTCAGTGTATTTCCCTCTATTTTCCAGCAGTATCATAAACAGTTAATTGGGATTTAGGTGTTTGTTACATAGTCATAATAAAGATATTTCAATTTTTTTTTAACTAGGTATCTTATGGTGAGATGGTGGGATGTGATAACCAAGATGTAAGTATTAAATTTTTCTATTTAGGAATGAAAAAAATCACAGGTTGTCATTACTTGAATATTTGTCTTATTTGCTGTATGGCTTGGTCTAAGAAAACAGGTTTGCAGGTATATTAATTATGTTATGCTAATGCTAAAATATTCCTCTTCAAAATAGGGTAATGTCCCTTAATGTGTTCCCTATTTTAATTTTTAAAGCTAATTTTATGGTTTTCTGTGCAGATGGTTTGTCTCAGAAGTGTTATGTTGTATGAAAATTATAAATATCCTCCTTTCCCTTTGCTAAAAAATACTGTGTTTACTAGAATCCGGTTCATTTATCACATTGAAGAAATGGAATTTTAAAACAATTCATTCTTTCAGGCTGCACCATGCTAAAGTGAAGGGTGGGATAATTGAGGATCTAATGTGAGATTATCTTCCTCTCATGAGTATATTTTTTACTGTACTGTGCAGGTGTCAGCTGATAAGAGCCACCTCTGATCTAAAAAGTAAAGGAAATTTGAAAGGAAGGAATTCCTGGTTTTTAGGAGACTTAATTTCAGTTAGAGATATGTATTTTTATTCAATACTGAGAATATTGTTGTCTAGTAATTTTGACTCCCTCCTTATTTAGTAGTGACAGGATCCTAAGATTAACAAGAGTTTTAAATTTGTAAAACAATCTGAAGATTGAGGGGGTTGGCTAGGTGCATTAAAATGTGTACTTTTCCTAGACCTGATAGGGTCACAGCAACATGCTCACGTAGATGGGGACAGACCCTCCTTCTATTTCCCTATGTAGAATCCCTTGTAGGCTGTTTGTGGTTATTGCAAAAACAGTATTGCCCAACCATTTCAAGAATATCACTGTAAACTCTTCTGGCACAGTTAGTGAAAACGATGAATGAGATTTCTGTGAGTACCAGCATCATGCTTCTCTGATTCTTCTTATTCCCAGTTGTGCTCTTTAGAGTGCTAAGACTTTCCTTGAAAGAGTTTTCTGCTTAATATGTTTCAGAGAGGAATACTTTTTCTCTACATTTCTAGGAATAGAAACACCCAGGTAGAAAATCCAGGGAGTAAGACATAAATTAATGTCTTTAATTACAATCAGCTTATTCTGCTTTATGAGACAGCAAATAAGGCTATTACATAAAATCTTAAGATATATTTACCTTCTACATAGAAGACTCATCTCACTTCTTTTTGCCCTTTAAAGTTGAAAATTAGTGGATTTTCATTCATTAGGATGATGGGACTAGATTACATGGACCTCAGGATTCTTGAAGATGCGTAATATTTTGTGCCTTCATTTCCTTATTCCTGAAGCTTGTCGTTTAGTCTAAATGATGTCTAAATAATCTAGATCTAAAAATTCTGATGTTACACATCCAATTATTGTTAAATTAAATAGATTATTCAGTCTCCTGAGCATATTTTAATATACTCTCTTGCCTTCAGAAGTACTGATAACTTGTTTTTTTGCAATTTTGCCTCTAGTGCCCTATAGAATGGTTCCATTATGGCTGCGTTGGATTGACAGAGGCACCAAAAGGCAAATGGTACTGTCCACAGTGCACTGCTGCAATGAAGAGAAGAGGCAGCAGACACAAATAAAGGTGGTTCTTTTGTTTGAGGAAGAAATAAACTTCAGCTGAACATTTTATATAGGACTTTAAAAAGAAGAGAAGAGAAAGAGGAAACAATGCATTTCCAGGCAACCACTTAAAGGATTTACATAGACAATCCTATAAGATCTTGAACTTGAATTTTATGGGTTGTATTTTAATAATGTAAGTAAATTATTTATGCACTCCTGGTGTGCTATGAATATTATTCCAGTTAGCCTTGGATTATTTCAGTGGCCAACATATGCAGACATTTGTACTCCTCAACCATTTTCTCAAAGTAATGGGCATTCTATGATTTAGACTTCAAGGAATTCCAATGATGAAGATTTTAAGGAAAATATTTTATATTCAACAGGTATATTCTGCTGCATGTACTGTACTCCAGAGCTGTTATGTAACACTGTATATAAATGGTTGCAAAAAAAACAAAAAAATAAGTCAGTGCTTCTAAAAAGAATTTAAGATAATGGTTTTTAAAATGCCTTTATAATAAGCTTTGTTTCTTTGTGAAACTAATTCAGCAGGCTGAAGGAAATGGTTCATGTGATAAAGTGGGCTGGTATCCTCTAGAGTACCTGGGTACATAAACAGAAACTCCTGTAGGTGAAAAGTAATTTGTGCCATTAGTCTTTCTATGTTTCTGCATCCAGATAGAGTGCAGTTCATGAGGGAGGGGGCGGGGGACTGAAGGGGCAAGGGCGTTAAAGTGATACATTTTTATACCAAATGTGTTTATTTTTTTGTGCAAGTAATCCTTAAAATTGCAATTGTATTAGGTGTTAAAATAAAGTTTTTAAAAAATTACTTGTATTTATACTTTACATACTTAATAATGAAAATTTCTGAATTCCAATTAACTCTCAACTTTCATAATCTAAAAAGAATCAGAGGCCCAGGACACAGAATACTGTGTAATCTGTGATGTCTTTAATAATGTTTAGAATTTGTGATATGAGAATACAGGAAAGATATTTTTAATGTAAATTTGAAATGCCAATGTATTTTTTTTTTAGCACATCTTCTGGCTTTTCCTTCAGTCTAAAAGACATGAAAGAAGTGTAAGTACAGCAGTTAAAATGAAAATAATGGTTATGGGTGTTTTGACTAGAGGCAATGTATCCAAATAGAGTGAAGAGACCCCCCCCTGGTTGGGAGCTTCAAATTCAGCTATTTTCGATTCTGCCACTTACTGATACAACAGTTAATTCAAATTTTGTGTTGCTCTGGGCCTTATTGCACCAGGGTGATGCTGGCTACAGAATAGGTCTTATTCTATAGGTGCTATTTAAATTATAAATTTGCATAGTGGAGGTTTTATTTAAAGTATAATATCGAGTCTGGTCTATAGAAAAATCCTTAACTTTTAAGATACTTAATACATCATATATCTTTTATATTGAAACGTACGGGGTCCATCAGATTTCTGCTTTAATTAAACCACTTACGAGCTTCTTAGAACTTATTCAGATAACAGTGTAAAATCTATGCAGTGCTACCCAAAGGGTGTGAGGTAGATAGGGGATTTCAAAGGTCTCTTCCACCTTTGAGATCCCATGATTCTGAGCTGCCACAGTCTGATTATACAACTCTGCCAGCCCCCTAAACAAGTTAGGTTCATTTGTGGGTACTCATGATTTCATAATATCGTGATTATCACCATTTCATGATACTCAATATTTTGAGATTTTATAACCCTTTAAGAAGTGATAAATAATGTAGTATTCAATTCGTTTATCAACGTATATTGCCTGGAAATACTCACATGTATCATTTACATCCTCTATATATTGTGACTGTTCCAACCTCATTCATTTTATAGAATTGGTCAAAAGAAAAAGCCTTATGCACAGCCTTATTTGAAAAGAAAGTTCTTTGTCTGAATCAGGAACATCCTGTTTTCCAGCTGCTACATCCCCTTTCAGTGTGTGAATTCCACTCCTTACCAAATCACTTAGAAAACACTTTGACAGGTTTTAAACTTAAACACTGAATATTTTATGAAGCATGCATAAAGAAAGAAACCAAAATTTGGTGCAGGTATTTAGTCATGGGTAGAACCTGTTAATATCTGAATCATATATAATGGGCCCAAACATGGAACTACCTCATCGCCCCCCCAAAAATGTAGCCAACTATTAATATTCTTTGTGACATTTACACCAAGCAGCAAAGTAAGTATTTCTGGTATTATAAAGTAAACATTCAAATTCTCTTTTGTACAAAACTCATGTAACAGTTGGTGGGACAAAATATCCAAATGTGGGTTCAGAGTTCATAGGTGGTGAAAACTGAGGCCTTACTGCTGTGGAGTGTATATCAAAATGTTCGTGGTGACACATTTGAAGCAATAAATGGCTTAATTAAATGCCAAAATGAGGCTGAGTGTTTGATCAGCATACAATCATTCTTTTCTAGGGCAGTTTATATTTTTTTGCTCTCTTCTCCTTTAAAGCAAATTCCACGTTTTAGGTTTTTAACCATTTTAAGTTTGTGCAATGTTAGTGCCCTTTGTCCTTAGACTTTAGAAATGGTCTTATTGACCTAATTAATTATTTTAATCTTGTGCAAATAAATGTCTAACAAACTTGGGTTATAAAGGGGTAAGATACTCTTTAATGAGTAGACATTGCAGTGGTTTCCCCCTCAGCTCGCACAGATAAAAATACATTTAGTTTTTAGCAGATGGGTTTTAAGAGAAAAAAAGACCCTCAACAATATTATTTAACTTTACAAATATTAAGCACCTAGATGCTGAGAATATACATACGAAGGTATTATATGTGTGTGGGGGGAGTTGGTGGGGGCAGACATGTTAAATGTGATATCTTGATAAATGCTATAATGGATATACAAAGCACTGGGAGAACACTGGGAGGCAGGGAAATTGATTACTGAAGTAATCAAGAAGACTTAACAAAGCAGCTAGCATTTGAACTGAGTCCTAAAGACAGATGTAGTAGAGATGGCGTTCAAGGCAGAAGAGACTCTTCAAGGCCACATGCATTCTGGAACTTAAGGCAGTCTGGAAAGAGTGGCCATGAGGCAGGTAGGCAGTGTCAGGGAAAGAAGCCAAAAGACAGCAAGAGTCTATTCATGAAGAGCCGGAGTTGTTTGTCATAGGAGTCTAGGGTAACATTTATGTATTGTTGTTTAACTATAGTTATGATCATTTTAACAGTTCAATGAAATCACTGATTTAAGTATGTTCCCTTATTAAGATTATAAAGTAGGGATGACTTAAAATTAGTTAGTCTGTAACTTGGAAAATGTTAAATTTAGGTGGATCTTTCCCTTGATTTTTGAAAGACAAATTAAAATTGCTAGTCAAGATTTTTAGATTTCCTTATTTTTATTATTTAGATAATAAAATCAAAACTGCTCAACCGGTTTATAGTTTCTGATCCAGGATCTTAATATTCATGATCTGATTCTGCTACAGAGAAATAAAGTTTAAAGTGATTTAAAGATGAACTAACCAGATTTCTGGGTTTTTTGAGTGAGGGTCTCACTCTGTCACCAAGGTTGGAGCACAGTGACACAATTATAGCTCACTGCTGCCTCTGCCTCCTGGGCTCAAGCGATCCTCCTGCCTCAGCCTCCCAAGTAGCTGCGAGGACAGGCTTGCACCACCAATGCCTGGCTAATTTTTATATTTTTTGTAGAGACGGGTTCTCAGTTGCCCAGGCTAGTCTTGAACTCCTGGCCTTAAGTGTGTGTGCCCAGGCTAGTCTTGAACTCCTGGCCTTAACTAGCTGTTTTTTGGCTTTTTATTGTTGTTGTTTGTTGGTTGGTTGGTTTTTGAGGTGGAGTCTCGCTCTGTTGCCCAGGCTGGAGTGCAGTGGCATGATCCTGGCTCACTGCAACCTCCGCCTCCCAGGGTCAAACAATTCTCCTGCCTCAGTCTCCTGAGTGTCTGGGATTACAGGCATGTGCCACCATGCCCAGCTAATTTTTGTATTTTTAGTAGAGATAAGGTTTCACCATGCTGGCCAGGCTGGTCTTGAACTCCTGACCTTGTGATCTGCCCGCCTTGGCCTCTCAAAGTGCTGGGATTACAGGTGTGAGCCACTGTGCCTAGCCAGCTGTTTCTGTTTTAAGCAGTAAGTCACTTACACCTTCTAAGTCTGTGTTTTAACTAATAGATTGTTAGATGCCTATGCGTTATTAAAATATTCATTTGAAAGCAATTTAATAATTTCTTAATAAACTCTCCAGAGCCGTATAATTCAGTTTTTAGTTAATCAGGTACCACTTTTAACTTTCTTCACTGTTAAAGGAAATTACAGAGGAAAACATTATAATCATTTATCTTTCTGCTGCTTATTAAAAGTTGAAGATTTGATGGCACTTATTGCCAGTGTGGGATGTGAGAGTGTGGCTGTGTGTGTCTGTTGATGTGTGGTTTATTCACTTTCTCCACCTCTACCTGCCTACGTTAATTAATACGAATAGCTCTCCTGAGGAAGGTATATACTAGTATGCTGCTAGTCTTTGAGGACGGACTAATTGAAAACATTTACAGGTTTCATATCAGTTGTAGGAAAAATTAGTGGTCATATATTAATTATTTTTTTGAGTTTTTCTTGCTTTATTCTTTTTTATATATATACTTTAAGTTCTAGGGTACATGTGTACAACGTGCAGGTTTGTTGCATAGGTATACGTGTGCCATGATCGTGTGCTGCACCCATTAACTCGTCATTTACATCAGGTATATCTCCTAATGCTATCCCTCCCCTCTATCCCCACCCCACAACAGGCCCCGGTGTGTGTCGTTCCCTTTCCTATGTCCAAGTGTCCTCGTTCAGTTCCCACCTATGAGTGAGAACATGTGGTGTTTGGTTTTTCATCCTTGCGATAGTTTGCTGAGAATACTGGTTGCATTGTTAAATCTGCTCCAGTACGGGAACCCTCCATTCTGATACGTTAAAATAAGAACAATTGTAACAGGTGTCAGGTTACTTTAAAAAGCTGTGTAAGTCAAATGTAATGCCCCATACATTTGAGTCGAGCATAAATATGAGGCAATCCATTAGAATGATTTCACTAATATTATAACTAGTTTTAATATTTAAACTATTTGGTCTTAATAAAACTAATTATAATATTAGTAAAATCATTCTAATGGATTGCCTTATATTTATGCTCAGGTAAATATGAGGTATTAGTAAAATCTAATTCTAATGGGATATGACCTCTCTGGTATATATCCCATTAGAGTTTATCAAAGTTTACGATTATATCCTTGAAGTATTTGTGTATTTATCTTAATATGGTCATTCATTTTTTTTCTTGAATGCTTTGAGGAACTGGCTGTAAAGATAATTTTTGTGGGTTTCCCAAATGTGCCAAAACACATTTTCACTTTACCAGTGGTCACGGTGCATAAATGTTTTTAAAAGAGTGATCTGTTGAAAAAAAGAAAAAAAAAAGGTTATATATTGTTAGAGATCATATGGTTTAGATTAGATATAGAAGTAACCTTTTGACTTATGTGGTGGAATGTGACCAAAGGGCTATACTCAGTCAAAGAATGTTTCCTTCTTACCCAGCCAGATTAGCTACATGAATGCCAGCATTCATTGAAGTGATGAGACAAAACCTTCCTCTCTCCCATCCACATCACACACATCAATTTTCAGATAATCAAATGACACTTACATAAAAGTTTTAAAATACCTTTTATTTTCTGAAAATGGAAATGACTGTTTGAATTGTGATTACATTGAAAAAAGAAAGCAAGAAAAGGGAAAAGAAAACAAGCTAAATTATGTGGTTATTTTGAGACATTTAAAAAAATGTATACAGTTTCCAAAGAATCTTGTTTTGCAGGTTTACAGAGAAGACACATGAGACTCTTCATGGAGAACGTTGTTTGAGCTGTCATACAACAAATGAAAGTTAAATGTTTTATATATTATTGAACTGATTCAAACAGAAATTCTGGTTCCATACCAAGGTATAAATTTATGTCCTGAAGAAAGTAATGAAAAAAAATAGTATAATTCATTGCGTTAAATATTTACCCAATGAAATGTTTACCTCACCCCTCCCACCCGCCCTCATTTTACATGTGTGCTCACTAATTGAAGTCATTCTACCTGTCTCTCTTTTAGAATGTGTGTATACATATATACAGATATATTTCTATATCTGTATATATAATCTTTTAGAGGATACAAACTTCAAAGACAAATTTGAGAGGCTTAAAGGAAATTATATGCCCAAAGTTACATTTGTTTGGGGAAGCATAATTACACATTCGGGAAATGGCTAAAATTCTAAGGAAGTTAATCATGTCATTGCCATAAGTTACTATTGTAACTTAAGTAACAGACAAATTTCAGGCAGCCATATGTAAAAAAATGTGCAACAACTATTTGTTCAGTTAATTTTGAGTTTCTTCACCTTAGCACTTTAAATAAATTCTTATTTTTATAGGTTTTGGTGGTACACATGCAGTTTTGTTACATGACTCTATTGCATAGTGGTGAAGTCTGGGCTTTTAGTGTATCTGTTGCACAAATAGTGAACATTGTACCCAATAGGTAATTTTTCAACCCTCAGTACTCCTCCACGCCACCCTCCTTTTGGACTCTCCAATATCTGTTATTCCACTGTCTGTCTGTCCATGGTGTAGCCATTGTTTAGCTCCTACTTATAAGTAGAGAACATGTGGTATTTGATGTCTTATTTCACTTAGGAAAATGCCCTCCAGTTCCATTCATATTTCAGAATGAAATAAATGTACAAAAGACATTTATTTCATTCTTTTTTTATGGCTGAATAGTACTCCTATGGTGTGGGGGTGTGTGTGTGTGTGTGTGTGTGTGTATTACATTTTTTAAATCCGATCCACAGTTGATGGACATTTAGATTGATTCCATATCTTTGCTATTGTGACTAGTGTTGCAATAAACATATGAGTACAGGTATCTTTTTGACTAATTGTGTCTCCTGTCCAATCAATCAGGCCTGATGGCCTGACCCTGTTTAACTTTCTGAGATCAGATGAGATCAGGTGTGTTCAGGGTGGTATGACTGTTAGATTGATATAATGATGCCTTTTCCTTTGGGAAGATACCCAGTATGGGATTGCTGGATCCAATGGTAGTTCTGTTTTTAGTTCTTTGAGAAATATCCATAGGGTTTTTCATGGAGGTTGTATTAATTTACTTTCCCACCAGCAGTGTATAGTTTTCCCTGTTCTGTCTGCATCTTCACCAACATCTTTTGTTTTTCTATTTTTTGTTTTGTTGTTGTTTTGTCTTAGAATCTCCCTCTGATGCTCAGGCTGTAGTGGATCTCAGCTCACTACAACCTTCACCTCCTGGGTTTAAGCAATTCTCGTGCCTCAGCCACCTGAGTAGCTGGTATTACAGGCATGCACCACCATTCCCAGCTAATTTCTGTATTTTTAATAGAGATGCAGTTTCGCCATGTTGGCCAGGCTGATCTGAAACTCCTGGGCTCAACTGCCTCGGCCTCCCAAAGTGCTGGGATTACAGGCATGAATCACCATGTTCGGCCATCTTTTGTTTTTTGACTTTTTGCCATTCTGACTGCTGTAAGATGGTATCTCACTGTGGTTTTAATTTGCATTTCTCTGGTTAGTGATGTCGATTTTTTCATATGTTTTTTTTGGCCACTTGTATGTCTTCTTTTGAAAAGCGTTCATGCTCTTTCCCCACGTTTTAATGGGGTTATTTGTGTTTTCTCGTTGAGTTGTTTGAGTTCCTTGTAGATTCTGGATCTTAGCTCTTTGTTGGATCATAGTTTGCAAATACTTTCTCCCACTTCCAGGTTGTCTGTTTGTTGACTATTTCTTTTGCTGCCCAGCGTCAGCACTTTCAACATTTTGTGCCGGATGATTCTTTGTTGTGGGGGCTGTACTGTACATTGGAGGGTGCATTTCGCAGCACTCCTGGCCTCTGTACACTAGGAGTCGGTAGCAACTCCGCCTCTGCCTTACCACCCCCTGCCAGTTGTGACAACCAAAAACATCTCTAGAATTACCCCCCCAAATGTCTCCTGTTTGGGGGGACACAATTGCCTCTACTTAGTTAAATGTTACCATCATGTGAAACCTTGTGGAAAAATTGAAATAATAATGGAAAATATTTGAATTTATGATGTGTAGAATTCTATAAATATAAATTTTTTAAACAATCACTTGCCAAGGGTGCTGGATGCTCCCAGGGGATGGAGGTGAGTAAAATCTTCCATCATAAGCAGTTTATATGGCAAAGGATTATAAGTACAGTAGTAACTAAAATACAGCACAAATGTAATGAAAATCATTCTGGTACTGGCGCAAGCAAATTCAAAATTTCTATGAAAAAGAGTCAGTTGTGAAAAATAAAGTGAGCAGTTGAAAACTGTGGAGAACTGAAAGTGTGTCTGTCCCATTTAAAACAGGCAGCACCGAGCGTTAGCCTAGGGGAGCTCTGGGTGGTTTATATGCTCAGAAGCACAGGTCTGATGTACCATCTAACATCCAAAGCATTTAGTTTGGAGGATTTGGTCTATCTGGACTCTTTGCTCATCTAGAAACTTACAAAGAGATTGACAAACAAAAACTAAGGAAGGAATAGTAGCAAAATGAAGAATTTTCACTGTGGCATTTTACTTTCATGTGTAAATTGGACAAATGCTGTGCACGAGGGGAGTCCTGCACATTCTTCCTATCACCCTTTGACACAATTCCTGGACCTTTGCCATAGCCTGCTATCACCCTTCACAGCCTAGGGTGGTTTTAGGACCACTGAAAACGAAGAGGGAAATCTTCATTTTAAAAAAAATGCACAGAGAGCTTCATAAAAGATTCAGGTGTCTTAAATTGAAGTCCGTAGTCTGTACAAAAGTTACACTGTATGTATACATAACCTTGTGGAATAATACATCATCAGACGTATTTGCATATACCTTAATTGAATACAGCATGTATCTCCTAAGGGACAGTGAAGGACTCTAAAACAGGAATCTGACATTTCACATAGATTTTAAAATTAAATCTTACATGTGTTTTGCACTAAAGAGAATAAGCACATGCATTTGACTCATGCTGTTCTTTTCCCACCTATAAAACAGAGGAGATTTTGCGTTCTGGGTTTACAATAGAAGGTAATGGTAACATAATATTCTCAGATAATTGGAGACAATGGTCACCCTACCCTGAAAACTACCATATCTTCACTAATAAATCTGGGAAAGAAATTTTTTGGATTCCTACTGTCTGCAGATGAAGGCTAAATAAACTGTTAAACTTGGAAATGATAGCCCTCCTTGATCTGTAGCTAACACTCTTTTTTTCGGCTCTGTCTCAGTGGTCTCCTACTAAGACATAAGACCTTTATTTTCCCTCTTGCAGGAGTTGAAATCTTTGCGACTTGTTAGGGCCCAGTCGAGAAGTGGCTACGTTTTTCTTATCACCTCTCAAAAGATGTGAACTCCTTATTTTGATTCTCCATGGTTCTTGGAATATATCCATCTTAGTTGTGGCTGGGACTGCTATCTGTTTATCGGCCTTATTTCCTTTTCCTCCTGGGCATGTAGCTAGACCTCATTTCACAACTCCATTTCCATTAGATGGGTCCATGTGAGTAGGCTCTGGACAATAGAATATGGCACAAGAGATATATGCCAATTTGAAGCTTGACCCATAAAAAACCTCCCACAAAATTCACCATGCCCTTTCTCATCCATTGTCTGCTGATGGGAGGCAGAGGATCCCAGTGAGTATCCAAGATTCTAGGTTATGGAAAGTCACCAGGTGGAAGGACCTTAGGTACCAAATGTCTTAGAGAAAACTGACAAACACTTAAAAATGATGTGAGTGAGAAATGAGCTCTTATTGTATCAAGCCAATGAAATTTTACGGTTATTTGTTGCAGCAGTTATCATGCTGTGACCCATTCATCAGTGTGTTTCTTATATTTCAGTTGTTCATAGTATTTGCCGTATGTCTTCTGTTTTACCCAGCACCTAGGGTGATGTTTCTGCATAGTAGAGAATCAATGTGTCATTCAAGGTTTAAAAACATCATCTTAAGTTCATAGCTTATGGGACAAGTTCTAGAGTCAGCATTAGATAAGAGGTGATAGGAGCTGAGAAGAGGGCTGTCAAACTTTCTAAGGAAGAAGTGCTGGAAGGTTAGAGACCAGGCATTGCTGATAAGACTTCCAGCACTTAATTCATGACTTCGCTGCTAGTAACTACAGCTGGATTTTACCTTATCATAGTCAGATAATATCTTGAAAGGGAAAGGCTGTTCCCTGCAGAAAAGCAACAGAGCCCAGAATCTGAAGACAGAGAGGAAATCCCTGTCAAAATGTATCCCTAAAAGCATACATTTTCGTAGCCTAGGGTGACCTTTGAGGTCATCAGTTGATCCCTGAAACCCCTGTTTTATGAGAAAGATGGGACTCAGAGGGGTAGAGAAATATATTACTTTCCCAAAGTTCCGAATCCAACACTGGAATTTTATGTTAAGAATACTTTTATTCCCTAGTTTAAAAAAATAAAATTTAAAAAATACCTCCTTCAAACAATTATTTGAGTGCATACTTTCCTCTTACCTCCACTCCATACCAAAGACCAAATGAAATGTGTGGGAAGGGAGCATATATTTTGTGTTGGAGAGGTTTGGGGAGAGAGATTGTTCTGTTTTGTCCAAGCTCGAAATGATAGGATCCTGAAAGGTCCGTTAATCTATTGTCCCAGATTAATCTGCTTAAATACAGGCCCTTGAATACTGAAATTATTTAGTGTAAAGTATACTTTATGAAATTATGTGCACAAAAGCATTTAGTCTGAAACACTGTCAGAATCTACAGCCTCATGGTTCTAGTGAATATTTACCCTCTCACCTCATCCCTAAACTAACTTGTTCTCTGTCTTTATTATTCCCTGTTTTTTTGTTTTGTTTTGTTGTTTTTGAGACAGGGTCTCACTCTGTTGTTCAGGCTGGAGCGCAGTGGCACAATCATGGCTCACTGTAGCTTTGACCTCCCCGGGCTCAGGTGATCCTCCTACCTCAGCCTCTTGAGTAGCTAGGACCATAGGCACACACCAACATGCTCGGGTAATTTTTGTAGTTTTTTGCAGAGATGGAGTTTCGCCATGTTACCCAGCCTGGTCTCAAACTCCTGGGCTCAAGTGATCCTCCCGCCTTGGCCTCCCAAAGTGCTAGGATTATAGGTGTGCGACATCACAACTGGCCTCATTCACTCTGACTCCTTCAGGCTCTATCATTCTATTCAAATGTGTGTAACCTATGGCTCAGGTATAAATACCTCCCAGGTAGAGTCTCCACATGCTGCTTTCATGCCACCCTTGCCCTCATCCTCCCAAACGAGCATCTGCTGGTGGGTGCACTTCTGTCTCAAAGAGGGAAGGAAAGAGAACTAAGAGCTCATGTTTGCTTTTGGTGTTCCACGGGGCTCATTATTTGATAATTATCTTTTTATGTGTCTGACACCACATCACCCATTAGCTCAGTGAGGACGGAGCACAGCCTCAGGATTCAAACCTTAGCAGACATGCATTCAGCATTCATTTATCCTACAAATACTCACAGAATGCTTAGTTGCTTTCCGTATATTATCTCATCTAGTTGTACCAACAACACTTTAAAGGAAACATTAATATCCTTATTTCACGAATGAGGAAAGCTGAGACTTCGGTCAAACCACTTGTTTAAGAACAGCTGATAAAAGGCAGTGCCATGAATCGTATCCAGATTGGGTTTACTCTAAAATCAGATGCTTGTGGATCGCCTTAGTCTATTTGGTGATAATTCTTGCTATATCTCCTTTCCACCTCTTGTTTACACCTTCTCATGCTACATCTTTGCTCTCTCTTGCAAATATTTCCTTACTGCCTTCTTCCACTTCCTTGGACTCACTAGTTAAAATGGGGAATTGGGTTCTTCAATCTACTAGAATCATTTCTGGGATACTAATTTTCCACCTTCTTCCCTATTCCCATTATTTGAAGTCTAGCGATATCATCTTCTTAAAATTTTTAATACTGTTGTATTCATTTCTCCCAACCCAAAGGCAATTTTATTTTAGCATCTTATTCACTCTTTTTTTCTGTACCTTGTTCTCAACAATTTAATAAAGCATAAGAATGACTCTTTAGATTCCCCAAACTCAGACTTCTTGCCTTAACAAAACTTAATAGAGCTGTCTGCCTATACCTTATCACTCAGTGACAGCACTGTTACACTCTGGATTCCAATTTAGAAATCTCATAATTCTTATTATCTCTCAAATCACATTGCATCCACCAAAACGATATGTCCTACAACACCATTGTTCAGCCATTTTCTCTTAAAACTCTTTTGGCTTCTAAAAGTGAAGGATCACTTTATTTTTCTCTATCCCATTTGTCATGAGATTAAGGACTCTGAACCTATACGTAAAATAATATTAAAGCCACTGGAGGCGATACATGCAAGGGCTTTGGATGAACCTAGCTTCCATGTAAATATTTCTTCTGTAATGTGTTAATTAATTTGTTCTATAAGATGTTAAAAGTTTTTCTCACAAGCAAGGATCTCTAGATACCCATTTCTCTGAATCTGTGATAGCCGGACACCCCTAGGGGGCGCTCCGTCTCTCAAAATACAAGGGGCTGACAGCAGCGTGCCTCTGGGGTGGGGCTCACTCTAGGGGTGTGGCTTCACGGAGAACCTCAGCCCACTAGAGTTTGGCTTAGAAACAAGTTTGAAAACCTCTTCAGGTCCAGAGCCTTTAAATAATGCCTGCTATGCGCTAAGACAGCCCTGGGTATCCAGAGTTCGCAAAGCAAGGACTGGGGAAGAGAGCGACATGCACCAGACTGATCTCCTTTCCCCTTGACAGCCTCAGCAAAAGTGGAAGGGGATTTGCAGAATTGCACTATTAGCAGCGTCCACCCGAAGGTCTGCACAGAATTAGATTGAGCTGATTCTGGACAAAGCCCACTGTGGACCTTTTTCTGTTGGGCAAAAGTTACCCCCAACACTTGCTATAATCAACTCATTTTAGGAGCAAAATGTCAGGCCATAAAGCATCAGATCATTGAAAGACCCAACTAATTAGTCCAGGAAAGGAGTAATAAGAACATCCGTGATCTGAGTTCGATACTAAGGCACAGAGAGACGACTGAGCTATTCTGGTGCTTGCCGTCTGAGGCCCAGACAGTACTTGTGACCCTCTTATCCTCAGAAGAGTAACCACAATTCCCTGGAGTGAAGGATATCCCAATTCACTCATGGAGTTCACTTTAGTCTCATTCTCGACCTTTGTCACCAGTTGGCTAGGGTATTTGTTTTTCCAATTCTGTGTTAGGAAAAAGAAGTTGCATAGAGGATCAGACATCAGATATGTTTCTAAATTCTGCAGCTCTGGGTGGGCAGCCTCATTTGGGGAAATGCTAGCTGCTGTTTCCAACGTGGGGAAGCCCACAGTTTCGGACCCAGAGCTGACAGCGCTGTTCCAGCAGCCCCCACGGCCAGAGGAACCCGGCCTTAGCTCCGCCCCGCCAGCCCGGCCCGGGTGGCTGCGATGCCGCGGTCCTCTGCTCCCGCCGGGCGTGCAGCGGGCGCGCGCGCGTGTGTTTGTGTGTGTATGTGTGTGTGTGTCTGTGTGTGTGTGAGATGAATTGGAGTCATACGACTGGGTGTTTCCTTCCGAGTGGTTTTGATCAGCAATCCATTAGGAAATCATGGAAACTTTTTTTTCTGGCTAAAAGGATGAAAACTGAGTAAGTACATAGAACTTTGAACTTGAGACGGAATGAAACAAATTCAAGCAAAAACCCTGACAGTAACCATGTCCATTCAAACTGCGTATGCCCTTTTTATGTTAAAAGCCGTGAATACTTACAGGACAGTGGGAATTTAAAACTAAATGAAGGGAAGCATACAAAAGGCTGAAAGCAAGACTGCTTTAAAACCGGAGGAAAATTGAGGAACTGCTAAGGCAACCTGGCCTGAGTTCAGCTGTGCGACAGACACTTTGGGTTTTAATCTTTTGCGTTCTTCAATGCTGTTTTCAGACTCCAGATTTACTTTGGTGTTGTTTTCTCTCTTCCTGCAAAGCTGAGGCAGAGTCGGACTCCTTTACTGTGAGTTTAAAGATGTGAAAATAAGGCATTACTGGAAGCAACAGTTTGGCAGCCTGGGATACACTCAGGTTATTCGTTACAACTATTATTATTTGATGTCTTTTTTTAAACTCAGGTCATCCACTTTTGACTGTCATCCATGGAAGAGCTCTTATTAAATGCCTCAGACTTTCGGGACCTATGATTCTTTGGCACAACCCTTTGGAAAATTCTTGAGCAGGGATGAAGCAAACTTGATTGGAGTTGTGGAAAAAGAAGACAGATTAGTATTTTTTATGCTGACAAAAAAATAGCTGCTATGACTTTTCCCGCAACGTGGACAGGGGCCAAGTGAAGCTGAACTGGTCATGGTCTGTCGTCCAGTGTTCCCTTGTCGTCGGCGATTTTGCCCCCGACCCTTCTTGGTGGGCTTGGTGGTGGCAATCTGTCTCTTCTACCAGACTCTGACCCTCCGAGGGACTCGGAAGCTCACAGCCGCTGCCCCTGGGGCTGTCCCACACACATCCACTGAAACTCAGGCAAGCAGATGCAAGAAAGGATCCTCTCAGGACACACAGTGCTTCCTTCTCTCTGGTAATGCCCAGGAAACCAGAAAGGTAAGACTCTCATAAGCTTAATGGAGACAGTTTCTGCAAAGACAGCAATCTGCCTCGTCCTTTCTATAAAACTAAAATTAACTTCCATTAGGTCTGAAAGGGATCCAGAGTGTAAACAGCCTAGAGAGTGACCTGATGACAGGGAAACACGTTACGTAAGCTTCAACTTCTTATAGTTACTTCCAGAAAGTTCTGGCCTTACTTTGTCTCTTAGGATTTCACTTCATTTCAGTGGAATGAAGTAGACAGTTTGGAGGAGGCGTAAAATGACGTGGATTCTTTCTACAATATCAGGATTCTAAGAGATCTGAGGATTTACAATTCGAAAACATAAATCAAAGATTCAAAAACTTTGATAAACCTTGAGTGTCTCTTTTCTCAAGGCGGTCAGTGCCCAGTCCATTCCAGACTCAAAGATTCTCCAAAGTTTCATTTTGTAACTAGCTAGATCGATTCTTAATTGGTGACCACATTTCTAAAGCAATATATTTACTTCAAAAGTATTTAAAATAATAGTATAATATATTTCATCAAAAGAATTGATACACTGTGTTTTATTGTTTATAAGATCAGGGAAATACAGATTATTCTATATTTATTCTATTCAGATAAACTTACTAATCTTACTCGTCAAATGTTGAAAAAAAACCACAAACAGCCCACAAAGCAACACAGGATTTCTATTTTAATATACCACTCTCCTCATGCCTATCAGTGAAATAATGACCTATAAAATAGTCAAGTGTAAAACAGAACATGAACAAAGAAAAAAAATGCACACAAAAAAAATCATGATGGCAAAGCTACTAAATTTTATGTTACAACAAGTAGTATTGTAGCAACATAATTGAGGGCTCTGTAAGTAGCATCTTATATCTACAGTAGATTCTGGTCGATCTTATGATGCCGGTTACCATTTGAAGTAGAATTTCCACTTGAACACCAGCTCTGTTGCTACCGTTATTGCCAAAACCTCCACAATTGACCAGCACCACTTGTTTTAAAAACCCTTTTATTTATTTTGTTTCAGACTACTGCCCTGTGAGACAGGTACAGTAGATATGATTGTTATCATTTTATGAACAAGGAGCCTGACACTCAGTGCCATTTAGGTAGGCCACATGGTTAGCATTACGACAAGAGGCATCCCCAGAGCAATAGCTATCAAGCTGCTTAGTTCCTACTGCAGGGCTGATGCTCTAAAGAAAAGTAAATGCAAAGCCCTTGTAATAATTTTTGAAACCACAACTACAAAAACATATTGAAATACAAAATAACGTTGTTAAAACAAAGAAAATTTGAAACTTTTAAGTGACTTCATTTGTTATCCGTAATGCCAAGAAACATCTTGACCAAGAACTATCTTATGACAAAGAATAGTGGATAATATAAGTTGGAACACTTTAAAATGAAAACTGCAACTGAAATTCTACAGCTACTTTGAGGCACAGTAAAGTGATTGAAGAATGTGTATTTTTGTTGTTGTTGTTCCTTTACACTAGCATTAACTTTTTTTTTTGTTTCCTGAATACATCACAGTCAAAATGGATGTAAACTGTGACTGTTAAAGTCATTTCTTGTTAGTTTCTAATATTGAGAAATGCAATTTCTTCAAAAATAGTTGAGATAGTCTTGCTCTTATTAAATGCCTAAAATTTTTGCTAAGAATTTTGGATGAAAAGATTTTATTCATGAACTTACAGCTTTCTTATTCCCCTCCTTCGCTCTGTGTGATTCCTGCTTTGTTTGTAATTTAGGCATATGTTAGCTGTTATTTGTGGGCTGTCATAGAAAATTCTATTTCAACTTTGAATCTCCTACTACTTATAAACCATCTGAAACTTACTGGCTGCTGGTGTAAAACATTCACTTGAGAATTTTCTTCACCAAAAATGCCAAACACATGTTGAATTTGGTTTACAAATGATTCACAGTCTTAAGTATTTTAACTATAAGCAAGATTCTAAATTTACAATTAAGTTCAGGAGCCCAGTGGATATGAAAAGTAGATTTCCAAACATTAGCCATGTCACTCCATTTTTAACCTATGCCAGCCCCTGGTTTAAAGCCACTTTTTATTTGAGGCAGAAAGGAAGCGAGAAAGAAAGTATCATACACATGTTAATTAAAACCAGACACAAATTAATTCTACTTATAGTATATGTTTTGAAAAAAGAGTCAAATCATACTCCAATTTAAATTATTAGATATTCTTTCAGATGGCTAAAATGAAGAGAGAAAACCTTTGGGATCAATATATTGATCATTTTCTAAAGTAACTATTTGTGAAGTTCATTTTAAAAAGCTGATTAGATGCTATATAGGTTTCCTGAAAACCTAGAATTAGCTTTGAGGCATTTTATAGAAGTAGCATTATTTCTATCTGTAAATTTTGGATTTTGTTATTACTTTTATTTAGTCAAATCTTTGCTTTAAGTGTTTTTAAAAGTTACTTAAAGCAGCTGATTTTGACCTAGGGTTAATGGATTCCAGAATGTATTTAGATGTATAAAATGTATACATCCATGGCATTTTATGCAAAATACTATATATGTAGGTGTATGTGCAGATCTTTGGGGGGGAAATCATAGATTTCTGTCAGATACTCAGAACTAAAAACATCCTAAGAACCGCCACAAATGCTTAACAACCAGTATGTTTACATGTTAAACTAACTGCCCCTCCAAGATGTGTAAATTGGATCTAGATTTAAAAACCTAAAATGGAAAAAATCATAATTAAAGGCTTCGACTGAGCATATTAGAACACGTGTTTCAGTGAATGTTTTAGTGTTTGCAGGGATAAACATTCAGAAACCAAAGTAAATATACAGAAATCAAAACTTCTTGGATCAGAGTTTTTATTCATTGACTAAGTAATACATATTGCCCAGTCTTTTTTGTTGCAGTTATGTCTATGAGAAGACCTTTGGTACTTTATCAGCCTCCTAATGGAAGGTTCTGTACTACCAAATATTTGATCATGGGCGACTTTACCCTGCACACTTTTACACATGGGATCTGATTCAATGTGTAAAGCTGTTTTCAGTATGGATTGAAATCATGGTATAGTATATGCCAACTTTCCATAGTGAGGAAGTACTCTCCCTCTTTCTTGCCAAACTTTAATTCATTTTTCCATTTGAATAATCCAAAGGGCTTGGCTAAGCAGATGCATTTTTGTCACTTCTTCAGAGTTTTCTCCCAACATCAGTAGTCTGAATATTGCCTGACAATCTGCCAAGTCTTAAAATTATTTCAATTTAATATAGAAACATAGATGTGTTGTCTTCATCAAAGTAGGTCACTCAATAGATTTATCTATTTTTATAGCATCTAACACTTTAACATTTCATAACACAGGAAGCATATTAAATTATAAACAGAAACAATGAAAGAAAATCTCCTTAGTATATGCTCCTTTAATGGAAACTTTGCTATTTGGGGAATACATTTATACTCACCATAGCCATGTGTTTCTGATTACCTCCTGTTGATGGCTCCAAAATGAGAACTACTATTTTGTTGACTGTTGCTTGACTATTCAATTTCCATATCTTCTTGACTCTCCCTTCTCTTTCTGTGACTGTTCCATATGACATTTGCTTTCTCAAGGATCCAAACACAGCTCAATGCAAATAAGTGGATGTTCTCATTGAAAATGATCTAATTAATCTTGTTTGCAATTCTAATAGTAAATAATATATTTACCATTTGAAAATTTCTTAAAAATTCCTTACTTGGCCCAGGTTTTCTAGAAATAGAACTGGAGGCAAATACTTGCATGCTAACACTTTATTAGAGAATGCAATCTCAGGAACACAAGAGTGAGGAAAGAACAGAGAAGGGAGAGCAAACACAAGGGAGTACATTATTGCAAATCATTTCCAGAGAGGCTTTCTTCAGCTACCACGTCACAGTGCAGGTGCTGGACAAAAGGAGCAGAAAGGGCAAGCAGTTTATCTCCTGATATCTTCTCCTGCCTTTTATTGATTGGAGTCCCTCTCATCGTACTTACAGGTTGAGTTATTTGGCTTCTCAGGGCAGCCACTAGAGAAGCTAGCCCCTGGATGGGTGTCATCCTGCAGGTGCAAAGGTGAGGTGGACCCTCCTTTTCAATCAGTACTGTGAGTAGGAGCTTCCAGGTCTGTGAAAACACTGTCCTTAGTTTGATGACCACAACAATGGCAAGTAATGCCCACTAGAGGGGTAGATGAGGCAATGTGATCTACTCACTACTGAGACAGTAGTTTGATAATTTTGCTTTCTAGAAATCCACCAAAAATCCAGCAAAACTGCTTGCAGTCTTGGGAAGAGGCCTTTCTTATTTTATATAAAAATTTTGTAGTTATCTCACTGAGAATCCTTCTCTTCAACTAAAAAATATCCCCCACAGAACCTTGCTTCATCTCTACCCTTTCTCCTCCTGATACCTTTCATTTATTCATTCTTTTCATTCATTTAGTACATATTTATTGAACAATTTGTGTGTATTAGCCTCTTTATGAGATGCTAGTGATACAGGAATACAAGCTTCTGTGAGACAGACAAGTAAATTAACACGGTGGTAGGAAACTGATAATTACAAGATGACTTTTTGAATGTTGGGAAGGAACTAGAGAGGGTAGAGAAAGAAAAAAGTATTACATGCAGAATAGCCCACATATGCAAATAAGAAATGAAATAGCCGGATAGCCTGATACATTTGGGGAATTCAAAGTATTTGTTATGCTGTGTGTGTGTGTGTGTGTGTGTGTGTGTGTGTGTGTATGTGCGTGGTGTGTTGTTGTTGTTGTTGTTGTTGTTACTGATGGAAGCAGGAAGGCAAATACACAAAGTAGAAAATTCAGCAGGGTCTGGATGTTGGAAATGTGCACATGATAAGGAGTCTGGATTCTATTCCAAAGGCAACAGAGAATCCCTGAAGAATGTTAAGCAAAGACTGGCATAAATAGATAAGTGTATTAGAGAGAACAGTACGAGCACACATTGCAGAATGGACTGGAGTAGAATTGAAGGCAGGAAGACCAGTTGGTAAGCTGTTTCAAAATGCCTCTTCTTTGCCAAATCTTACTTTCCACGTGTGTTCTTGAACACCCCCTTTTCAACCTTTTCCAAAATTGGCTCCACAGTTACCCTCTATTACTTATAATATTGCCAATTCCAAATCTTACTCCTGCCAGCAAACATGTGTAGAACTAATAAACCAGTAAGCTTTCTTCGTACCTGGCAATCAACCTAATACAATATGCTCCCTGTCTCTCTACTTCCCTTCGGAGAAACTGTAACTGGTTCTCTTTGCATGTACTTCCTGGTCATCCCTCCCCATTCCTTATCCTTTGCATTTGGTCATTTCTATTGAAAGCTCTCTTGGTGAACCCCTTACTACCAAATCTAATGATCTATTTTCAATATACGTCCTTCTTCTCTGAGGCATCTTCTGCTATTTGGAAGTGATTCTTTCTTGAAATGTCCTTTTTGAATTCCACAACACAACAAAGTTATTCTGAAAAACTTGTGGTCTCCTTTCAAGTTCATTTCCTCTCTCCGATGACACAGGTAGACATTTCCAACCTTAGGCTCTTGGAACTTTGCCTTGTTTTATACTTTTCCTTGATGAATGTATCAATTTTGCCTATTGTTAATTTTCGCCCTTGGGCAGATGACGTATCACCTACCTCTTCAAATTCCTGTTACCTTTTTCTAGAATATTATAAAATACTACACAAATGTAAATAATTTGTTTCACTAACTTCATGCCCAAATCAATGATTCCTCTTAACCTCCCTATTTCCATGAATAGGACCTGACACCCAACCACCATTTTCCTAGATGCATAGGTTTTACACCTTTGGTATTTCTTGCTCCTTCCCCATACCTTGCTCCTCACCAAATCCATCTGGCCTGGCTCCTTACCAAATCTGAGACCTGCCACTGAGCCACATGGCCAGCTCCAAATTAGAAAGGCTACAACATTCTTCAGGTTTTTCTCCTCCTCCTCCTCCTCCTCCTCCTCCTCCTCCTCCTCCTCCTCTTCCTCCTACTCCTTCTTCTTCAGTAAGTCTGGGAGTGGTGGCTCACATCTGTCATCCTAGCACTTTGGGAGGCTGAGCCGTGAGGATCACATAAGTCCAGGAGTTCAAGACCAGCCTAGGCAAAATAGGGAGAGCTTATCTCCACAAAATTTTTTTAAAAAATTAGCTGAGATTGATGGCATGTGCCTGGAGCCCCAGCTACTCGAGAAGCTGAGGTGGGAGGATTGCTTGAGCCTTGGATGTCGAGGCTGCAATGACCTGTGTTCGTGCCACTGCACTCCAGCCTAGGTGACAGAGCAAGCTCCTGTCAAAAAAAAAAAAAAAAGAACAAAAAAAAAATTATCCTTAAAATTTTTTAATAGAGGTAAAAAACCCCATATATTATAAAATTTACTCTCTTAACCATTTGTAAGTATATAGTTAAGTAGTATTAATCATATTTACATTGTTGTATAAAGTCCAAAACATTCTTGCCTTGTTCACAGCCCTTATTCAGAAACATTAGTCTCAACCAGCTTGCATGTTGCTTCCTCTTCTCCTTGGCATCTGGCCCAGATCTAGATTTCCTCCTCATGGTTTATATATTGCCTGTAGACATGGTGCTCCTTTTTTAGCTCTAACTTGTAATTTCTCTCTGGGACCATGCTGTGCATTTAGCCCTTTATTATACTATTATAATTTTAGTAAATATCACATTAGCACAGCCTTTATGGCTATGTAAAGTGGAATTTTCTCTGGTCCTCCAAATTAGTTCAAATAAGAGTTCATCAGATTCCAAAATCTTAGCGTCTACCTTCACAATCTCAATGCTGTGTCCTCGTTGTCACTAACCTAGACTCGTTCAGTGATTTAACCAGTTACCCCTCCATCTGCCTGCATATTCTATGCAGTCTGTGCACAGGTCCCATTAATACCTCTGCTGAAAGCCTTCAGGAGTTGTAACGTTGGGCGCACTCAATTGAGTAGAAACCACCCTGACCCAGGCATGTTCCAACATACTTTTCTAGCCTTATCTCCACCCTGTCTCTACGTGTAATCCATAATCCAGCCAACAGCCTATTCTCTAAACTCCCACATCTCTCCTTCTGTCAGGAGTCTCCTCCAGGGAGCCTACCCTAATCGATGCCTCTAGAAATCTTCATGATCATTCTTAAAACTTTCAAGAATCTATGAAGTTTCACCTCCTTCATCATAGCAGCCCTTATCTCCATAAATGGATGTGTGCTTAAACATCCCTAATAACACTTATGTTTCATTGTAAGTATTTATAAATGAAGGAACATTAGAATGTTAGAACTGCAAATAAGTTAGAGATAATTAAGTTCAACATCTTTTTTAAGTGAAGAGAACGAAGGCCACAGAAAGAAAGTGGCTCTCTCAAAGTAACATAATAAGTTGATAGTGAGGACGGGAATGGACTGAGACCTATGTCCTTTCTATTTTATTATAGCCCCATATGCTACCTCCATTCATTGGTATTATGGTCGAATTGTGTATCCCATCTCTGAAAAGATATGTTGAAGCCCTAAACTCCAGTACCTCGGAATGTGACCTTACTTGGAAATAGGGTTATCGCAGATACAATTAGTTAAGGTGAGGCCACACTGGAGTAAAGTGGCCCCTAATCCAATATGACTGGTGATATAAAAAGATGGTAGATAGGGCGTGGTGGCTCACACCTGCAATCCCAGCTTTGGAAGGCTGAGATTTGGAAGGGTGGATCACTTGAGGTCAGGAGTTCAAGATCAGCCTGGCCAACATGGTGAAACCCCGTCTCTACTAAAAATACAAAAAATTAGCTGGATATGATGGCGGGCACCTGTAATTCCAGCTACTCGGTAGGCTGAGACAGGAGAATCACTTGAACCCAGGAGGCAGAGATTGCAGTGAGCTGAGATCATGCCACTGCACATCAGCCTGGGTAACAAGAGTGAAATTAGATCTCGAAAATAATAATAATAATAATAAAATAAAAAATAAAAAGAAGAGGACAACATAGGAAGACAGAGACACACAGGGAGAATGTCATGTAATGTTGAAGGCAGAGATTGGAGTCATGCAGCTGCACATTGAAGGACACCAAAGATTGTGGCAAACCCCCAGAAACTCGAGAGTCGAGGAAGGATTCCACCACAAGTTTCAGAGGAACTGCTGACACTGTTATTTCAGGCTTCTAGCCTCCAGAATTATGAGATTTAGTAAGTATGCTTTTCTTGTTTTAAACCATCCAGCTTTGTTACAGCAGCTCTAGGAAACTAATAAATTTGGGAAGGTAAAATAGTTAAGTACATGAACACTGCATTCAAATTAATACCATTTGTTAACTTGCTCCCTTGGGCACATTTCTTGACCTCTCTAGGATTTAGTTTCCTTACCTGAACATGGATGTATTATCACCAACTCCCCAAGGCTAACATGAGCCTTAAATGAGATAAATCACATGAAGCACTTAAAGTGTCTGGCAGATAGAAAGCACTCAATAAATATTAACTATGAAAATAATGATTATTTCATTTCCTTGAAGACTCACTCATCTCTGTGGACCCTATAGACCCTAACATTTGGCCTTCACAAAGTCAGTGAGCAACAAGTAATTGCTGCAATGAACATAAGTCTTTAGATAAGAAATCATCTGAGATGAAAGCTTTGTTGAGTTTCTCTCTCTATCCCCCAGCCTCTAAGCTGTTGCCTTTTCAAAGTAAAATGAATCTTTTGAATAGAGACCAAACTTAGGGAGGCTGATGTATCAGTCAACGTCAGACTTGCTTATCTATAGGCAAGTCCTTAGTTTTGTGGATTTTTTTTTTTTTTTTTTAAATCTGAGCTGCCGAGATGAACAGCATGTTATAGCTGGGGATGGGGAGGAGTGAGCTGAGTGCAGATAGGAGGGAAGAGATTAAGATTTTGGACCCTGAGTAACATATCTATTCATTTGTTTATCGTGTCTTTCTGCATGGAATATAAGCTCCTTCAGATCAAATACTTTATTTATTGGTTTACTGCTACATCCCCAGTGTCAGAATAGTCTCTGATACATAGTGAGGATTGAATAAATATTCAGTCGATAAATGAATAAATAAATGAATGATGAATTTCAACTTGCCGACTCTAGAGCAGGGCAACATATGAGAGGAACTCCTTCTTCTTTTCTGTCTCTTGCTGGACTCAAAAGTCCTCCACTTCTCCTTCTTCCTACACAAATATCCCTTGATCTCTTTACTGTACTCTCTCTTAGACTTCTGGCTAATGGTAATCATCATGCCATTTCTACATTAAAGTTGATTAATTATCTTTGATTAACTATCATTGATTTCTCTTGTTATCATCAGCTCCTTTGTCTCATTGAAATCCTTAGCCTATAGACATTCTCAGGTATCTACCATAATAATAATAAAAATAACATCCTTTCCTAATCATTGTGCCTTTCTAATTACATCTCTTCTTTCTTACCCTCATTGTCACCATCATCTAACCTCTATTTCTGTTAAGGAATTTCCATTTTTAACAGATTGATCCTACCTAAAATTGAGCCATTCCTTTTCTACATTTTTATATTGTAACTGGATTGGAAAATGTAGATTTTAAAATCTTGCTGATGGAATTTAAGCACAGGAATTTATGTATAGGAGGCTCTCAAGAGATGTTGTCAACGTACTAACAGGTATGCAACTTTCAGAGAATTAGTTAGGCTGCCTGATGAGCATTTAATGCTTGTGAGTTTATCTGAGACAGTTGATTAGAGCAATGTTAAATTTTTGTAATGAAATATGCATATGGGTAAAAAATTGCTCATACTGAGAGAATTTAAACAAATTCAAATTTGTTTACATTAGATACATTTTAATGAAGTCTTGATGAAGCTCAAATTTAAACAAGAAGTTATTTTTAATGTCATATGTATCAAAGAATTAATCATTTTGTAAGTGTCATTCTCTCTTGTTTTTCAGATAGTGGCAGGAGCTTCTGCTTCTTTTCCCTCTATGCAATTATGTTTCTTGTTTTAATGGAATTGAAATTCATATAAGATAAACTCTCTGAAATGGAAACCACTAGATACACTGACATTATAAAAAGTGCTTCCTGTTATCAACTCTGAGTCTGTGGCCTTTTGGGGTGAAAGGAATGTTTTGGTTTCGTTTTTCCCCTTGGCTTCCTTTACATATTTTTTCCAAGGGATCTGTTCTCACTAAAAGAATGAACTCATGTTCTAACATAGGATTTATGTTCTGTGGCAGAAACTACACCAAATTTGGAAATTTGCAAGGTAAACAGAACTTTGTCAACTTTTGCACTTTTTGGAGACTTATTCAAAATGTAAAATTAAGCATTTTGACTTATCATGTATAGAGTTCGGAAAGAAATATGACAATAAAAGACTGAGTCGGCCATGTATAATGATCTTAAAAGAGTTTATTCAGCTTTCAATTAAATTCACTAATAGAGGCTAGGCATATTTATGATCCAAAATAATAGATGGATCAAAATAATTATTAAAAAGAGCACATGGATTTGGCAGTGCAGAATGGGCCTTATCATGTTCCTTGACATATAACTACCTTTGGTGTCCCTAATCTTTATCTGGGGGTTCTCAATAGGAACCCCTACCGGTTCATTTATGGTGCAGCCCTATCAGAGTAACTTGGTAAAAGGGAAGCTCTGCAACTCTGCATATTACTGTTGAGAATAGATCTTACAATCTCCAGCACAGCTTTCAATCTCAAGCCTGTTAAGTACCTTGAATAAGAAGCCTCGCAGATCTTGGATATGTTGTGGAATACATTGGTCCAAATTCCAGCTTTATCTTAGCTATGGGACAACTGGCAAATTTTATCCACATTTTAAAATCCTCAGTTCTCTTATTGGAAAATGGAGCTAACCCCTATTTGTGGAAACTGAATAAAATCATATGTTTGAAAGCATCGAGCATGGTGGTTGGCCAGAGTTAATGTTCAGTAAGTATTATGTGTGTCCTTTCTTCCCCTGGGAAGCTGGGTTTAAGCTCTGATCTCAAAAACAAGCACTTGGTATAGATTACATTATATTTGCTTCAATAATGCATATATAGTAGGCATTTTTGATTATCACCCTGTGTTTTCTTCAGTACATTTATTTTGCTCAGGTAAATGTTTAAAGCTGCTTGTCCATTTTCCCCTTTGGCACCTATAGATACAGTCAAATGCAAGCATATTCCACGGGCTTTCCAGGGATATGCATAATGCTTCTTTATCTGCTCAAGAAAGTCACTTTGACTGCCAGGAGTCAGAATGCAACTTATCTTCCCTCGTTTATGAAACATAAATTATTCACAAATGTTGATATTTTAGTTCTTTTCATAGCCAATTTCTTGTAACATACGTCACAGCTGATCTTGACAAATTCAAGCTGGTAATTGCTGACCTAAGCATATTTTGAGTATGCTTGAGAGAGGGATTTCAGGTATCCAATCTAGGAAGAGAGAGTCAGGTGGAGGAAGAAGCCTGATAGTAATGTATGACAATGGGAAGAAAATGGAATTTGCTTAAAAAATAATATTACTCCAGGGTCATGATATTTCTTATTTCTTTTGGCATAGGACAAAGAAGGTGGTGTTAGGGTGGTGGTGCAGACTTCTAGAAACCACCAGAACAACCTGTTAAAAGTTCATGTGTCTGAAACAGATCCTGCTGTGACCCATTCACCCTTTCCAAGAGAAAGGGAAATTACCCGGGACTGAAATGGGGAATCCCAGTTTCCATTATGAAGAGTTGAATGACCGTGGACAAGTGACTTCCTTGGGTTTTGTTTTCCTAGTCTGTGGTCCAGGATCAAAATGCCTGTCACAGAGGTGCTATGGGACCTAATTAGACACTTTAGCTGAGAGTACTTTGAAAAGCATTGAGATTATAAAAGACTGGGGAATACATATTTTCTTATCCAAAAGAATGATATCATTAAACTATTCTCATTGCATTTGGTGCCTCTTGGGAAAAGAAGAGAGATTATATGTATATCTCTCACAAATGTGATTACTGGAAACACTCTTCATTAAAAATTTATAGTATAATGTGCTATACAAATGCCAAGTTATAAAGTTATGTTTCAAAATGCCACTAGGAGTCCAAAATCGTGCTGCTACAATTGAGTTTCCTCTTGGTGTTTCACTATTTCTTTAACAAGCAATAGGAAGTATAATAGCATTCCAATAGCTACGGCCCAAAGCCTACTTCTTCCCTGGTGGAAAATCTAGTATTAATTTAGCCAAAGTGCACAAATGCTTCAGGAAAAATGGAACAGGATATTAACTTTTCTATAGCAGTGAAGGAACTACCCGACCCTAGCAAAGCATCAGTCAGAAAGTTGACATTCATACTGAGCAGTAAACCTTCCCTACTGGACACGCCCAGAGGGTGGAAGTGATTTTGAATGTTTCCCTTTACTCCCCTCTCTGTTATTATCTTTAAGAACTATCCTTTTTTTCTGAATAAACAGTGAAAACATTAATAACATATCTGAAACTCCCAATTGTACCAGCTAAACCTACTTATCTAAGTATTTTAGAACTATATAAGCTATTTTAAAAGCAGATAGGTTTGAGGCAGAGTTAGTTTTCTTGTGGGGGAGTATATGAGGATAGGGAAGAAAGGAGGTGAGTGTACTATGTTTCTTAAAAAAAAAAAAACACTGATTAAAGCATGACCATGTTTGCTTTTAACAAACTTATTTTGCTGGAGAGCAGATAAACTCTTCAGCATATGTTGTGGAAACATATTCTGTCAGACATATAAACTTCAAAAGCTAGAATTGTCTCCTATTTTTCTTGTAAAATAATATCTTAAAAGGAAGCCCCTTTTCTGGGATATAAATAGGAGTATGTCTCGTTATCCAATAATATGTACGTAATCCTAAGCACATTTCCAAAGTAACCAAGCATTTATAGTAATGTAACCATACCCTGTGAAATCTAGCATTAAACAAAACTTTCCAATAAATTACTGTCAGCTGGATCAGGGCAGAGACCAAGTGTACACAATTCCTGGCACATAATATGTTGAATGAATGCATGAATGAGATCTAGTGTAAGTTCATGTTGTGTATTCAGTATAGAACTCTCTGTGGTGGTCAGCAGTCCTTGAATTCTTCTTTTGTACTTTCCTTTCAGCTCTTAAACTCTGATTATTCCCAAACAACGTCCCCACCCAGGTCTTCCTTCATTCAAAAGATGTCTTCACCTCCTGCTTTCCTGAGAAGACCAAAGCAATTTGTTTGACCATCTAAGACATGGTTCCCACTTTAGACCTGACTGATACCTACTGCTAGACCCTTTAAGAATAAACTGGAACTCTAGGAAAGGAAATTCCTTTTCCAGCCAGACACAGAAGAAAGCTAAAAGCTATTCTGCAACACAATTGGTCCCATAAAGAAAGGATTAGAGAGTTTAGGGACTTGAAAACTTGATATCAGTATTAGATGATGTATTATTCCTTCCTTTAGGAAACAGTGCTTATATTTGGGAATTTTAGATATTGACATTTCCTGACAATTTTTGATTGTGGGAGCAAGAAGTTGGCCATCTGATGTTTAAACACTCCAGAATGAATATGTAATTTGGAGATCTCCAGGGTAGAGTCGGGGGACCTCCCAAGGGAAAGCATAGGTGGGAGGGTTCTTGCAGCTCAGTCAGTTTGGAGAAAGGGTTACCCAGGGTTGTCTCAAAGGAGAGCCAAGGTTGCATGTCAGTAATGGCCAGTAAACTGAAAGGACCAGATAAGAAGGCCACGGAGAGTGAATAGGCATGAGGGTAATAAGAGTAAGCAAGAAAAAGAGTGAATGCCCAGCTATAAATGTGTGCTGAAGGAAACTTGGTCTACTTCTTTTATGTGGAGTGTGGTGCCTCTTCCCCACATTCTTCTTAACACCGTGGTCACTCCATGAATACGATAAGGCAACATTTCTCTGGGTTTGCCAAGTGCGTGCCTCTATCTTGCAGCCCTTCATTCAACAAGAAGTGGAACAGATCTTTACTGTCCTGGAGATGTAGAGCCACCTGCATGAAGGATATTGCCTATCCATCCTTAGCCATCTGTTCAGCTCAAGGGAGCCCTGGATTTCTGGGGAAAATCCAGATGAACTGGTTGCTACATGCATCTGAATGCCGAGGGGAGAAGGCAGGAGCCAGAGATGCTGTGCATGGGGTTGACAATGTTAAACATTTCAAATGGGCTTAGAACCTGTCCTCCTCCTCCAGGGGGTATAAATGTGGTGACTGGACAGGCAGTGGATGGAGAATCTCTTAATCCCCAAATCAGTGCCTGAATTCTACCCTTACATCCGGCAGGTGTTCCATTAGGCTGGACTCTGCCCAGAGGAGGACATGTTTGCTCCGTGCCAGAAAGAGATTCTAGGCCGGCTGCCACAAGTTCGTTCATGATGACCCACTGCAGAACTCTGGGCTGTGTGCATGTGCAGAAGTGAAATGCAAAGGGGACAGCAGAGCTAGGAGGACAACTGAGGTCACAAGCTGGACAGGATGGAGGTGGGAGGATGAGGAACACTTTGTGGTTGGGAAAGTAGATAGAGAAGAATGAAAATTGAATGGAGAATGAAAGCAAGGAATTCAGGAATTTGTAGGGGAACACTTGGGAGACCCTAAGACTAGACACTGGTGACTATATTTTCTGAGCCATAAATAGAGAATGTAATGTTTCATAAAGGACTAATATCCTAATGTGTGAATTTATTTATAGAACATTATAACAAAGTAAAAATTAAGTCATATTTAGTTGTACAATTAACAAATGGCCTTTTTTCTGGTCCAGTCCCCAAATCTAAGAAGTATGTTCATTGTATGTATGGCATCATGCCCCTATGCATTTTTATAATGATATGTTTGCTCTAACACTGAGTTTTTATCAGAGAATAATCATAGAGATGGAGGCTCATTTAGTATTTTAAAATTATTTAATGTCTCATATATAAACACTACCTTTTCATATCCTATATGTAATTTGACAGAACCCTTATGAAACAATATGATTAAAACTTTAAAGGCTTGTGTTCTCATTGTTCAACTCCCACTTATGAGTGAGAACATGCGGTGTTTGGTTTTCTGTTCCTGTGTTAGTTTGCTGAGAATGATGGTTTCCAGCTTCATCCATGTCCCTGCAAAGGATATGAACTCATCCTTTTTTATGGCTGCATAGTATTCCATGGACTATATGTGCCACATTTTCTTTATCCAGTCTGTCATTGGTGGGCGTTTGGGTTGATTCTAATTCTTTGCTATTGTGAACAGTGCTGCAATAAACACATATGTGCATATGTTTTTTTAGTAGAATGATTTATAATCCTTTGGGTATATACCCAGTAATGGGATTGTTGGGTCAAATGGTATTTCTGGGAACATCACACACTGGGGCCTGTCGGCAGGTTGGGGGCTGGGGAGGGATAGCATTAGGAGAAATACCTAATGTAGATGACCAGCTGATGGGTGCAGCAAACTACGATGGCACGTGTATACCTATGTAACAAACCTGCACGTTCTGCACATGTATCCTAGATCTTAAAGTATAATTAAAAAAATTTAGAAACAAACAGAAAAGCTGTTATTCACCATTAAAAAAAAACTTAAAGGCTTTTACTTAAACTATGTTAATTTTTCAACATATTATTTCGTCTGACAATTCTTTAAAGATCTATTTCTCTAATAATATCTTACGTTTGTGTGGGACTACATATTTTTGAATGCTTTTGTCTAAACGGAGTCACTCTGGATTCTTACAGTAGCACGAAAAGATGGAAGGTGTCAGTACTCATTTGCAGACAAGGAAAATGAAGTTCATCAAGTGGAACTTCATTAGTGTCAGCTGATCATGAATGGGGTGGAGGGGGTGGGAAATAGAGACTTGAGATTCAGGAGGCTTTGTGTGGTGGCTAGAAAAGCCTCAAACTCAGATTCAGAGTCTCTGGCATCTATGAAAGTGTCTGGTTGACCGCATGATGCTTAGGTACTGATATTGTTGTTGTAATTGCCCCAGTGCTCTTTCCTTTCTGCTATATTGCCTCTGTATGGACTTACTATTTTAAGGCTGAATTGCTGAATTAACTTGTTGTTTTGGCATCAAGGGACAGAGACTTGCTATTATATTAACATTTTTCAAAAGAACAAGGTCTTTCCTTGTCCTCCGCTTGTTATTTCATAATTGTGGATTGTCAATTCTCTTTTTTCTTCATTACGGACATCCTTTAACTACTGTTGACACTGTGGTAAGACTCAGAGGGCAATAAGGAACCTCATATAGTCAGCTTAACACCAGCAAAAGCAATCAGGGCTTGGAGATAGAAAGAAAATAACTTCTTCCTCCTGTTAAGCGCTACATGAATGTCTGAGAAAGAGAGGACAGGGACAGGGGAAGAATCTAAGGAACAGGAAAGCAGAGGGGAAGAGAAGAGATTAAAGAGGGACACACTCAGGAGTGATTTTCGTTGGCTCCAAAATAGGGAGTCACATCAAATTGTGTCCAAAAATAAAAATAAAAATAAAAATAAAAAGCAAGCTACATTCTCTTTGTCTTTTCATTTCAAGTTCTATCTTATTTTCAAGTTCTGTCTTATTCTTACAGACATAATGAAGGAAACTGTCAAGACCACCATCTCTCAGTTATCCCTGTGTTTTTGTAATCTCAGTTGGATCTGTGTTATGTCTGTGAGGTTACAGTAAATAGTAAACTGCTGACCCACAGCTGTGCAACGTGGGTGGCATCTCAAAGGAGCCTTGAAGAGGAGGCTGAAAAAGATGCTTTATACTACTATTAAAAACAGCTAGAAAAGAGAAAAGGGAAATTTTAGGAGAAGCAGAAGAAGGAAATAGTATAGGTTCCTTCACATTGGTTGAAACGAATGAGCATTCCAGTGGAGGTGGAGGTTGGCAGGCAACAACGAACGCCAGGCACCGGAAGGCAAGAAGTCACAGCTGGTGATCCTAGATATGCACTTGAGGAGAAAAAGCTGTCCTTGTGTTCTTAGTTTTGCCTCTAGTTTCTTTCTGCCTCCAAGATTCACCCTATGTGTAGGGGTTAGCCTGGGGAAGGAAGGCGCCTCACTGGAGCCGAAGCTACACCCGGCATGATTCTGCATTTGCTGGAGTTTGAAGCGTTGTGAAACTGTTTAGATTGCAGGGTTTTTTTGTTTTGCAACTTGCACTCTTCCATTCTCCATTCTCTCCTCCTCTCTTCTTGCTTCAGTTACACAGCTCTGTGTTGTACACCTTTTTCAGAAAGGCATCGTATGATCCCAAAGTTTTGAATGAGAAGAATGGGCTTTAAACATTGAGGATACCCAGGAGTTCTCAGAGTTTACCTTCAGATTATATGTTTACTGTTTTACAGATTTGATGGAAAGTCTTCTGATACGGAAAACATGACCGATCTCTAAGGTGACAGTGTTTCAGATGTGGACTAAGGCAACTAAGGCATTACAGCATTTATCATTAATAATTTTCTAGACTGGGATGTCCAAGTCAGGGTCTGCCCTGCTGTTCCTTCCGTTTTCTTCTTTTGTGCCTTCTTCCCTTCTAATAGAAATTAGGCTTACAGGCTCCCTTTCTGTTTACTGAGTGTCTTCACGACAAATTAATTTTCCTAAAATTTTCTCTCCAGTACTGGAATGTGTTCATTCTCTGTACCTTAGCTCTCTCTTTCTCAGTTACACGTAGCATTATTTGACCATCCTGTTGCTGCTTCTTTTTGCTCTTTGTACACCAAATCAGGCTCATAGTACAGAACTCACTGCTCAGGCCCTCACAGTTATCACTCTTCCCAGGCTTCCCCTGTATGGTTTAATGCCTTCTTAGGGCAGGTCTCAGGCATCCCTCTTATGGCTTAGTGACTCAGGTTACTTTCACTGTTTTCTTTTCTTTTCTTTTCCTTTCTTTCTTTCTCTTCTTTCTTTCTTTCTTCTTTCTTTCTTTCTTTCTTTCTTTCTTTCTTTCTTTCTTTCTTTCTTTCTTTCCTTCCTTCCTTCCTTCCTTCCTTCCTTCCTTCCTTCCTTCCTTCCTTCCTTCCTTCCTTCCTTCCTTCCTTCCTTCCTTCCCTCCCTCTTTTTTTTAACCTCTTTTCTGCAATATGGAAGGGGTGGCTTGAGGTTTTTAGAAAATACTGTGATTTAGGTAGTAAAAGTCTGGCCTTCTGAAATTCTATCAGGGTACTCATCCATCCAGAAAACAAAACAAGAAAAGCACTCTTTTTCTGTCTATCTTAAGTCCAGTTTTCCTCATCTGCCTCCTCCCTGACACAACTTTAGAAAACCGAATCAAAGTTCTTCAAAGTCGAACCTATGTATAAAGACCAGCATAGAGTTATCAACCTTTAAATTTTCCACTACTCACTGCATTTAGGTTTCCTACTAGCTACTTAACAAGATAATAAGTAGCGTTGCATTGCTCCATTTTTATCATCATTGTCAGTCATTTCTTGTTGCCTATCTGACCCTATTTGCCACTCACAATAAAAAGGATTCATGGTACTGACCTTCAAGGTCAACAGCAAGGAACTTCAAGAGAAAAAAGACAATTCTTCAAGGCAAGGAAAAGATAAGAAGAGAAATTACCAATTTAATTTAATTACTTATTTTCTTTCATACACCACATTCACAGTATAGGTAAGCAATAACACCAAATCATCTAAAAGAGCTCCTGGGTCATTCTTTAACAAACCAGAACCCTTATTTCCATCGGAAATTATATGATTTCATTAATGGTTTATTGCTCTTCTTGCTAAACACTAGCGCTCCTAATGAAGGCTAGAACCTGGATAGACTACTTCACGGTTGCATTCCCAGACCCTAAGACCATGCCTGTTACATAGAAAATGCTCGAAAATGTTAAATGGGCAAACGAAAGAATGATGAGAACAAGCCAGAGGACAGAGGCAGAATCGGTTTTGCCATCCAGAATCTGTCCCACCGGGTGCTTTTCTTCAGGAGCTCTCAGCAATCCCAGCCCAGGTGCAGGACAGGCAGGTTGCTGAGATCTCCCTCAGGTCCCTCAGCTCAGTGTTTCCACAGCATCCTATGCCTCCTGACTTACTGGACTTATCCTAGTTTATTATAACTAGTTGCTTATGTCTGATTTTCTTGGTGGGATGTTAGATCCTTAAAGGCAGAGGATTTACTGTGGATTCCAAGCTCTTTCATGTTTGATGTTTTGCCATGTGGATGTGAAGGAAGTGCAGCAGAGCAAGGACATTTAATATATTAGATAGAGGGTGGTTGGAGTGTTGGACCATGGAATCTGAACTGCAGAGAGAGAAGCTGAGGAAAAAGGAGGCCAGCAGAAAGTTCAGGCTGTGCCCAGTGGCTCACACCTGTAATCCCAGCACTTTGAGAGGCCGAGGCAGATGGATTGCTTGAGCCCAGTAGTTCAAGACCAGTCTCAGCAAGGTGGTAAAAGCCCCATCTTTACAAAATAATAATAATAATAATAAATAGCTGGATGTGGTAGCATGTACCTGTAGTCCTAGCTACTTGGGAGGCTGAGGTGGGAGAATGGCTTGAGCCTGAGAGGCGAAGGTTGTAGTAAGCCTAGATCATGCCACTGCACTCCAGCCTGAGTGACAGAGCCAGTTCCTGTCACAAAAAAAAAAAAAAAAAAAAAAAAAAAAATTGTTAGGTGAAAAGACTAATGATTGAAGAACCAATACATTGGAAATAAATGAGAAGAGCCAGATGCTTCAGTGCAATCAAAGAATGGAATATCTGAAATTTTATAATTTCAGAGGAGGGGCTGTTCTGGGACTACAATGTCTAAGATATGGCCATTGGAGCAAGTGTTTGAAACGAAGTGGAGGAGAGTCACTGGAGGTGAAGAGGTCATGAATATTTTATGGCTTGAGATGCAGATATTGAACCCTTGACTGAGATATTCTAGTAGATTTTTTTTCCACCTAATAGTTAAATAATTAAAGGGTGTGTGTATTTACAAAAAAGTAAGCTCATACTTTGCATTTATGTATCCATTCATTTGCTCATTTATTCATCCATTCTCTCTTATTTAGAACCTGGCAGTAAGTTGCATATACAACAATGGCCAAAGCAGAGAAATCTAGGCCCTCATGGAACATAGTAGGAGAAGCAGACATTAAACAAATAATATATAGTTATACATCGCAAAGTGTGCCAGTGGGAAAATTACATTGAGGGATATAGGTGATAATGGGTTTTGGCGATGCCTGTTTAAGTGGGTGCTATTTCATCAAAGCTCTATTGGAAATACATTTTTTTTTTTTTTTTTTTTTTTTTTACTTTTTGAAAAGTTTTTTGAGACAGAGTCTCACTCTGTCACTGTGGCTGGAGTGCAGTGGCATGATCTCAGCTCACTGCACCCTCCACATCCAGGGTTCAAGCATTCTCCTGACTCAGCCTCCAGAGTAGCTGGGATTACAGGTACAGCACTATGCCCAGCTACTTTTTTTCTACTTTTAGTAGAGACAAGGTTTCACCATGTTGGCCAGGCTGATTTCGAACTCCTGACCTCAAGTGATACTCCTATCTTATCTTCTCAAAGTGCTGGGATTACAGGCGTGAGCCACCATGCCCTGCAGGAATACATTTTTGATAAGGAAACTTTATTACTTTTTTTTATCTCTCTTATTTGTATATAAATCCACACGTGAGTGAACTTGCCTACCATTAGATATTGAAGGTTGGGATAGCCCCAAAGTACAGTTTGGGAGTACAGTCAGAAGGTGCTCTGTGACATGGAGTAGCTCTGAGAAATGTGAGAAATGTGTAGCCCTCCCATAATCAGCTTGAGATTCAGTTAAATCAGCTGTAAGATGCAGACAGAAGTACACTAAAGCTTCGTTTAGAGAGGGACATCCTTTCAAGCCTCAGCTTGCATATCCAGAAACCTGTGTCCTGCAATTATAAGATATTTTTTAAATAGAAAATGTATATAATATAGATCCCAGAAAATTCCTTCCATTTACTTCTTACATTCCCTAAAATAAGTGTACATTTCACCAGTGGGGAAGAGAATCTGTATTTTATTCTTACAGTGGAAAAATGAAAACATAATTCACTATGATAGACTCTATAATATTTCTAAAATGCCAAAGCCTGGACCAGGAAGGCGATTTAACTTTTAGTCATATATGACACACATCCAAAGTCTACTAGATGATTTGTATTTGAGCATCAAAAGATGTCATAAATACATGGCTACTTTAATAAATCCAGAAAAAAATCTTTCTGCTATGTGAAAAAAAAAACAAGTTTTATTTTTCAGCCTTACTATATTTTGAAGAGCTATATTTCTTGGTTTCATGGTGAGTCTTGGTAAAGAGTTTTTAACAGTGTAAGTAACTGAGAAATGCAGTACTTTTATAATGTAGCTCTTTATTAAATTTTTTACTGTAAATTCATTATTTTGCTTAAATATTTAACTCTATATTTGTCATTCTTGCTAGTATTTACAGTTCTATTGAAATAAATTTGTGAATACAAGTCTTTTTTTTTAATTTTAATTTTTATTTTTTTAAATTTATTTATTATTATTATACTTTAAGTTGTAGGGTACATGTGCATAACGTGCAGGTTTGTTACATATGTATACTTGTGCCATGTTGGTGTGCTGCACCCGAATACAAGTCTTAACCACTTTCTATTCCCAGTCTTCCATGGCTTTATTTACAACAAAGACTTCTACATATTGAAGGAAAAGATGTTTGTATTCACTCATTCAAAGAATATTTGTTATGTGTCTCTTATATGCCAAGTACTGTTTTTAGGCTGGGAAAGCAAAATTGAACAAAACAGACAAAAACATATGCTTTCATTTAGCTTCCATCCTGGTATGAAGAGAGAGAAAATAAACATAATAAGTTTCTAAGATACGGGAGGCCCAGGAAGAAAAAATCAAATAAATGTAATAAGTAAACAAATTATATTTATGCATTAAAACATAATGACTCCTATAGAGGAAAATGTATATCAGGTATATGAAATCATACATATTATTGCAAAAATGCCTGTTATGACAGAGATCAAACCATATTAATTGAAAAGCTTATGGAATTTTGAATATAAAATTATACTATAATATAGATTATTATTCAGTTTTATTTACATATCTTTAACATAATTTATTGGTGAGACACCATGTTGGACACTTTCATATTGAAAATTCATTTAATTCCCTCATACAGTAGGATTTGTTACTTCATTTACACATGTGAGAAAACTCTGATGTGGGTAGATTAAATAATTTAGCTCAGTAGATGAAGCAAGCAAGTGATGGAGCCAGAATTCAAATCCAGATTTTTGATTCCCAATCTTCTTTTTTTACTCTACATTGCTGCATCCAATGCTCCCAGTACTTTATGACAACATTCTGTCCTTTGCTTTATCTCAGATGGCACAAAGTTTTCAGATTTTGGACATCCTTTCAGTAAAAATAAAAAGTGTCCAGTTATAAAATAACTTTTATGTCGTCTAACAAAGGGATTTCTAAGGAAATATTTTGCAGCTCTCTCAAGATGAGAGAGACGCAAGTGAACACTCAGAATCAACATTCAGTAACACTCATTCTTTTCTAAATTCTGGGCCAGCAGGGTTGTTTCAAGTGAAGTTGTTGTAGCAGTGGCCAGGTTAAACGTATTCTTCCATTAAAAATATACCTTTGGAATTGTGAGAATAATCAGGACCTCTTATTTCTGAAAGTGCTGCTATTAGCGTTTGATGACCTCGCACTTGCTAGTGTGGTTGACATAATTGTTCACATCGTTTTAATTTCACATACGCAATGTGTGCACCTGTTGTCAGACCGGCTGAAACTGTTCTTGCCCTTTGGTATTGAGCCATTCTGCTGATACAGTGTGTTATAAATATGACAAGGACAGCAGCAGTTTGTATTACAGGATAATACAACATAATGCTACTGACAAGCTCATTTCCTATTTATTCCCTATAGTCTGAGATGTGGGTTAAAATTTCAGTCTATGCTATGAAGGTTATTACCAAATATGGCCAATAATTGTACTTTATTTAGATGTAATATACCCTCTACAGGGTGTATTAGTAAAAGTTACATTGTTCTTGCTTAAATTGATCTTTATTGGGGGAAAAAGAGGATGGTATCTTTCAAAATGAAAACTACTCAAAGTTTTAAAATATATCTTCCTTGTGTGAAATCCCTTTTGTATTTGAGCCAGCTGTAATAGAGAGGAGCATCCTGTGATTACAAAAGAAAATGTGACATGGGAATTCTGGATACAGCGGGTTTGCTTGAGTGACACTGATATACTGGGAAGCATCTGTCTTCCCCTTGCACCTAGACACTTGTTTGTTTACTTTGGCTTTCTACAGGCTACTCAGTTCCCTCTAACCCCTGTGTCCAAAGGCTAAATGTGTATTTGATTTCAAACACTCCTTATACATTTATTATTGCCAACAATTATAACATTTGGGGAGAATTGGGTCCCAATTTTCACTTAAATTGTTGCATTTAAATGGTTTTCTCATCAATAAAACGCAGTGTCTTTTAACAAAGGAAAATATCTAATCAATCTCGTTCTCCCAAAGTAGCACGTACAGAAGGTACGATTAGCCAGAGTTCTATTCCTTTTCATTATATTCATTATACTTATCACACACATAGTAAGCAACTATGTTAACATGTGCCAGGCAGAGCGCAAACTCAGAAGCAGTTTTTCCAGACTCATTGTTCTTTTTGATATGTTATTATTTAAAAAAATACCTCATAATACCTCCTACATAGCAAGCATGGTTCTGAGCACTTTACAAGTGTTAACTGTCTAATCCTCATAGCACCTTAGGAAGAAGGTATTGTCTGAAGTCACATAGATAATGCTGGTGCAGCCAGGTGATTCGAATCCAGCAGTTTAGATCCAGAGTTTGTGTCCTCCTGAGCTACTCTATGCTTTATCTATGAATTTTCAGCTAGCAATAGTTTGTAAGCAATAAAAAAATAGCATATGATTCCTGACCTCAAAGGATTTACAATCTAACTCTGTTTCTTCTTTCTTTCAATATGCATCTTCAAATATTTTGATAACTGCTATGATTCATTAATTTACTAAATATCTTCATTTATTAAGCATGTACCATATATCATGTCTTGGGATAGACATTTGAGAGACATGAACAATGCAGGCCGGGCTGTTAAGGGGCTGATATGAGAAAAACGTAATTTCCTTTCATGAGTGCTAATGAAAGTATGCATTTCAATTAAACATTTCCATAAGAGATAATGTTTGACTATTGAGAGTTGATTTGGAATTTGATAAGCGAAATAACGAAAAGAGGAAGGAATTGTAGGTGGAAGGAACAGTGATGTGCAAAAGAGCAGGTTGTGGGTCAGGAATAAAGATGATTAAGAGTGTGATGTGATCTGACCAGAGTAGGAAGGCAGGGTATAAGTTTAAATGATCTTGTGTTTCTTGATAAAGATGTAGAATTGGGCCGAGTGCGGTGGCTCACGCCTGTAATCCCAGCACTTTGGGAGGCCAAGGTGGGCGGATCACGAGGTCAGGAGATCGAGACCATCCTGGCTAACAAGGTGAAACCCCATCTCTACTAAAAATACAAAAATTAGCTGGGCGTGGTGGCAGGCTCCTGTAGTCCCAACTACTCTGGAGGCTGAGGCAGGAGAATGGCATGAACCCTGGAGGAGGAGCTTGCAGTGAGCCGAGATTGTGCCACGGAACTCCAACCTGGGCAACAGAGCGAGACTCTGTCTCAAAAAAAATAAAAAATGAAAAATAAAAACAATAAAAGAAAAAATAAAAGATGTAGAATTGATTGATTCTATCAGTATGGGAAATAATGAAGACATTTAAGTGCTGAATAACATGGCATTCACAATATGAAAAAGATCATGTTTTAGGTTAATAAAATGGACAGGTTGACTCAGAGCTCAGAGCTGTCATTGCAAGTAATTTAGATTCCCAGCTGTGTTTTTACCAAGTCCCCCTCATCTTCTCCACTACCTCCTTTGGCTCCTCTTGTTCAACCTCTCTCCTGGTTTTTGCTGACCTTCATGCAATCTCATCACTCCTTCTAGTAATAAAAATCATCTGTACTTTATCGAGGTTTAATCTCAAGTTTTCAGAAAAACCCCAGTATCTGCCATTAAGCCTTATAATGAATTTAAATTTCAGCCTTCTTTTTCCTTGTCAATTCAAAAATCTCCTTTGTTAGTAGAATTGCAATTTCTATTTTGAGAAAGAGGAATATTTATATGAAAGAGCAATAAACTATTGAGATAATAACCTGGAATTATGATACTTCAGTAGTTCTCCTCTCCTCACATGTGAAGACCCATTCTGTCTCACTGAGATGCGTTCCAGTTTTGCTACAACCTAATTGAGAGAAACTGCAGCATTGTTTATCTACAAAGAGCTCTGGACTGCTTCTCACCTCGACCCCTTCCTGACCATGTCCTTTCCGTACAAAACCCATCCTCTCTGAGTGTTTCCTCGACCGTGTTTACCTAAAAGAGCTATTAAAAGATAATGCAGCTAGAACTACTTTATAAAAGCACAGCGCAGATGAAAGGCACTGCTATTAATTTGTATTTTCAGCTAGAGTTGAGCTCTATATTTCTATGCATCAGTATTCCTCCAAGAACCTCTATATTTTATAGCCTAAAATTTTCATCTTTCTCTTACAGTGAGGACAATTCAGCTGGCCTTCAGTTCTTGCATATGAGGTCATCTTTGTCCTTGTCAGTCTTTCAGAGAAATTGTCTTTCACTTCTAGAGAAAAACTTAAGAAAAACTTCCCAAATAGTCCTTGATTTGCATTCGTGATGTCCTTCAAGGGAAATGTACTACTTTTTTATATTGAAATTTTATGCCTTCTTTTCTTAGGTCGAAGAATCAATGGAGACACACTTTGGCAGCCATGGCCGAAGGGCCATACTCTACAGGCCTCCTTTCTACAGCAAAACAGAGCTTCGGCTACACCAGCGCATTCTGACTCAACATGGCTATACCGTTGTGATCGCTGAAGAAAGGCACAATGCTGGCCTTGGACTGGCGCTACTAGAACAAGGTCAGAATAGTAAGAAGTAACTGCCAAAGTCACTTGACATATAATGTTAAACAATTTCTAGAATGTGCTACTATCTCCCTCTAAAAAAAATTATAAAACCAAATGTTTATCCTTGACCAACTTTCTCACATCATAGAAAACTTATCTCTTTTTTTTACTTCCTCTCTATTTTTCTTTAACTGTATCTCTTTATTCCTGAAATTATTTTGTTTATATTTTTGTAGCATTTTGGAGTCGCATAGTTCATGTTTAAATGCCACATAAAAAATGTTTATGTTTATGAGACTGAATACATGTTCTGCCCAGCACCCAAACTGCTTCATATTTTAAGAAAATTGCAGCTTCATCTGACTGCAAGTAGAATGTGCTGGAAATTGTTTCCAGAAGCCAGCTTAAATGTGATTCACAGATTGGCTCTAAATAGGAAAGAAGTATGGATATTGATCATATGCACCATTACTTGTCAAGTACATTTATTTCTGTCATTTGGAGAGAATAATAAGAGATAAGTTTTTAAACAAGTTTTTTTGCAAAGAAAGTTGAGTAAATAATGAGACTCAAAAGGGCAATAACAATAAGACCTACCATTTCTTGAGCAAGTAACTGTGGCAGATTCCATGCCATCCTCTGTACTCATGATCACATTTAACCTACACTATAGCTGCCAAGCATCCTGAGATGAAGAAATATAAATTCCAACTTCAAACCCAGATTGCAGAAAAGGAAACTGAGGCTTTACCAGCTGAAGTGGTACACCTTGCATCTTACATCTGGTGTGAGGGATGGACAGATGATGATACCTGTGTTTCAACTCTCACTTTGTCTGCTCTGGCTTTTTACCTCTTTGATACTTCAATCTCTCCTTTGGTCCATAACCCTGCACTTATCTATCTTTATGAGAGCTCAATGATGCAGAACCCTCATTCAGAATAAGCAAATCAGATTTTTCTCTTTATGATTGTACAATATATCTATTTTCCTATTTATTAAAAGGGGAGGAGGTTAAGCACTTTGAATTAACTGTTTATCTCAGCCATTGTTTCCTTTGGGGGAGAATAGTCAGATCCTGGTATCACAGTAGTTTTCACAACAATCTTGCCATCAGCACAGCACTCCTCCAGTTAGATGCCCCCTTGCTGGTTTGTGCTGAAAGCAAGTTGGGAAGATATTGCTGAGAAGGTTGGGGACTGTTTAGCCATGACCATCCTTTAACACATTGGCAGTGAAATTGTGAGCTACTTAGAAGAAACTCTGAGGAAGTAGAATCCAGAAGATCTGCTTTGATGAGAAGAAAGAAGGTCTTAAAATATGCAGAGCCTGGGTCATGGGGACACAGGCTTTTGTTTACTCCATTTAGTCATCACTGCCTTCTAGGAGTAGTGTGGAAATCTAAAGCACTGAGCTTCTGGAAGCAAATGAGGAAAAGAAAACAAAATAAGAAAGCTCTGGAATATTAAGGAAAGCTGAAAAGAAACTTTGCAAACCTTGTATTTTCACTGATGTTGGCTCCATTCTGTAAGACCAATCTAAAGTTCTGGAATACCCATAAGTGATATTTAAAAACCTATTTATCAGAATAGCTATTGGTATAAAGAAAAAAATACAAAATGTTTAATCTTTCTTTCATTCCACAAAATATTTCATCCCATCCCTAAAAGGGGTGATTGTATAACTACTGCACACTGCCATGGGACCCATGCTCCTGGAGTCGTGCAGAGTGGCCCTGATAACATGCTACTATTTTCGAAAATTCCTAAAATTCCCTGCCTTCTTGGTGCTGCTACTGACTTTCTATGGGCACAACATGGATTATCTGTACATTTCAACTTCAATTCAATTTCAGTTTTCAATTTTCTCCAGCTGCAAAGCAGATGGGTTATAGCTCCTCTTTCCCTTGATGTTCTTGGGCCAGTTTTACCAGAGAAAGGAGACTTACTCTGCAGCTTCCAAATATCAAGGAAGTGCAAAAACAGCCTGAAGGCAACAGAATCTGGCAGCCAAAGGAACTGCTGGGCCCAGTGGCACAAGATAACTATATAGTGTCCCTAGAATTTGTCAGTGTAAAAGCTGATTTGGTTTACTTTTCCCACATTCCCACAGCTTTTAAAACATCTAGATCCTACCTCTGTCTTGGCATTCTTTTACTGTGTATAATAAGATATTTTTACTGGATAAGTCTCAAGAAAGGGTAGCAATTTCCCAATTTCATGAGTATGGAACATTGATTTTTATTTTTTTTATTTGATTTTGTAGTTTTTACTGTGAGAACAATATGCATCAAATACCTGAATTTTTTTTTTAAAGAGTCGTGACTACAATCTAACATTTTCTTGATGATTTATTGTATAGAAAGAAAACATTTTTATTGCAGCCTATTTTCCGTGCCACAAATTTAATTTATAAATTATGTTTGAACTGAGGTACTTGCTACAAAACAGTATTTCCTAGAGATGTGATTCTTGCAGAATTTGTTTTGCTTTAGTTTCACATATTCACCTCATGGTTATTTTTACCATGTGTATATCAACAGAGAATATGAAACTATAGTGGGAATGTTTAAATGAAACCTCTCCAAGTTGAGCAGCCTGTGGAAAGAGGAAACAATTCAGAATAATCCAGAGCCCTACTCCACTTCCTTTTACCACTGCATTTTCTGCTTTTTAACCTGCAATTTGAAAATATTACATTAAAAACAAAACAGATACTCTCACAAATGGTACTGAGTACCCAGGTGCAGATTTGACACTTTGATAAAATGTATTTTTCATCCTAGGGCAATACCTATAGAAGGTATTTTCTCTATTTTGCCTATTTCACCTGCTTTCCTGTCCTTTCCTGATCCACCCCATTCACCTCTAAAATCTACTTGGAGTAGATTTTATCATTGGATCCGAATTATTTATGTATACTTGAGGAGTAGTACATATTTAGCAATTTTCTGTCAATTTCTGAATATATACTGCACTTTCAAATTATGTATATTATAATCTACACAAAAAAAACCAAAATGCAAACCAGTAATCAAGCTACAGAATTAAAGTCACTCGCTTTGTACCATCCTTTGAAGCACAAGTGACCCCTTTCCAGCTTGGAGCCATTCTTTTTTAAACTTTTGAGGAACATAAAAGGATAAAAATCAGCAAAACTAAAATGGTCATAGGCCAGATAGGTAATACTCCACTATTAAATATAATATTTACTAGTAGAGTAACCTTTGAGTTTTGTATTCGATTTAGTTTTCCTATGACTTGTATACTAGACACTTATTGAAAAGGAAAAAGTAGGCAATTTTGAGTCCGACATTAGAATATGGGTGTTATGTTACCCCACTGACTGGTTAATTCCTTTTTAATGACATAAGAGAAATTGATGTCTCTATTGGGAAAGATTTTAAGCCTATGAACATATGACTTAAGCAAGTTAAGTTCTCTGAGCCCTAGTTCTCTTATCTGTTAAAGGCATTAATGTTCTTAACTTCAGAATAGTATGTGGTGGGGACTGAATCACTTGGTCCAACCTTATCAGAGTTCTAGAAGGAGACAAAGTAAAGTCCAGTGAGTGTTTTATCTCATGCAGAAGCCAGAGAAAGGGGCCCAGGAGTTTACACGTTAAAAACAGCCACAAGTAATTCTTATGTGTAGCCCAGTTCGGGGATCACTGTTCTGAGGGACATATTATTGGTTCAAAGAGTAACAATTTTTAGAGTTAATTTTGGGAATAAAACAATGCAACAGTCTGCTTGCTATTATGCTATTACATTGCCTATGATCTAACTGCATAGGTATTTACAAACAGCATTTCATCTTTAAACTGATTTTGAGAACAGTATAAGACAATTGTCTTTACAGATTTAGGCCTACAAAACATAACAGAGTAAAAGCATGCACTATTACGGTTCTCCCATCCCTTGCTTTGGAAAAATATATCTTATGCCCCTGCATTTGTGAGAACATATAATTCTCTAAAGGAAAAGATAGAAGCACCATTCAATTATTCTGTTTCCTATCATGTAAGTGCTGTTTAGTAAATCAATGCTTCAGCATATAGTGGCCTAAAAAGGAAAGTTTTTATCCTACTCCAATGGTAAAATCCAAGTAGTATGTGGTCAAGGGACTCTGACTTAGAGTAGATTTTATCATTGAATCAGAATCATTTACGTATACTTGAAGAGTACTGGATATTTGGCAATTTTCTGTTAATTTCTGAATACATATTATACTTTCAAATTATGTATATTATAATCCACATGGAAAACAAAATGCAAACCTGCAATCAAGCTACAGAATTAAAGTCAGTCTTGCTGTTTAAAATTGCTCTTGTTTTTATAACTTGGGGGTTTCACATAGAATGTTTTTTGAAGAAATACAGAAAGTAAAAGACCATATAGACGTTCTTGCCAAGGGCTGGCAAACTATGGTACACTGGCTAAATCTGGCCCACTGCCTGATTTTGTAAATAAAGTTTTATTAGAAAACAGCCACTCTCCTCTGTTTTTGTATTGCCTTTGGCAGCATTTGTTTTACAAAGGCAGAGTTGATTAATTGCAACAGAGGCTGTATGGCTTTTAAAACCTAAAATTTTTATTATTAGGCCCTTTACAGAAAAACCTTTCCTAGCTCCTGTATCCAGAATAAGCCTATGTAACTTGATGTCATACCAAGTTGAGGATTCAACTCTAGGACTGGGATGTTTCATTTTTTAAGCTTACACCACATCTTATTCAAAAAGGATATGATGGTTTACAATAAAATATATAATAACAAAATTAATAAAATATACATATAAAATTAAGGGCCAAACTGGTTATTCCACTTAGCTACCATAATTTAGGCTTAGTTTTGTCCATGAGCCTCTAAACACCTAGAACAACAAGAGAAAGAATAGAAGTTTTACTCTCAGGAAGAAGGAACCATCATGATTCATCCCCCTAACTTCCCACGTGCTCAAATAAGATATTTAAAACAATTTTTTTCAAAGGGAGTATTAAGTAAACAACGGTAAGTTATGCAATGGGTCAAAAGTCAGAGCAACATTTGTATTGCAAATGAAGTAGATGTCATATCTTGGTTCATATAGCAACATTTTAATATGAGTTCAGAGTATAACATTACAGCATGATATAGCGAAGACATTTCTATAAAGGGCTAGAGTTAATACTATGATAAATAGTATTTATTGGAATTTGTATTGATATTAAACTTGATACAGTGTGTTCTGGAGAACAGTATTTAAATGATGCTACTTGACAGCTTTTCACCTCCTAATAAGGACACTGTTATTTACCCAAATATGTTCTTGGGAAATACTATTAAAAGATATAGTTAATAGAGCAAGAGATACAGATCACTACTTAATGCTGTGGAAAATATAAAAAGAAAGATCTATTTCCTTGTTTATAATTTAATAGTTTTCTATCTTCCTATATTTTATTTACATTCACTTGCACTTTAAAAAATGTCCAACATCAGTATATCACTTGGAATTTAGTCTCATTTTGAAGGTTTATTTATAGTGGCTACTTGCCAAAAGCTGTTTCTGAAGTTTGTATAGAAAAGAAACATCCACTATAGATCAATCTTAACCTTTGTAATGGAAAACATATTTCACATTTTTCTTTTTATTTGTAATAATAAAGAAGCTATAAGGAAGTCGAACTTTAAATTACCCATAAGTAAGATGAGTTTAACCACAATAATAACTTTCTTGGGGTAGTAGTAGACTTTGGGAATTAAAAAGTATAAGCATTGAAGTAAGACAGAACCTAGGTTGGAGTCCTTAGTGTTACTGTTTAATGGTTACATAACCTTGGGCAAGTATCTTATCCTCTCAAAGTCTTGGTTTTCTCATCTACAACTTGATCCTTTTGAGGTTGTTTTAAGAATGGTACATAGTAATCACTCCATAAACGGGAGATAATATTGTTACTACTGTCAAGAACTAGTTACAGAAAGGAGAACATGACATTTTCCCTGTAGGGAGATGTATTTAAAATACGCCATAGTATAAGAGTGCTGCTGTTGGATGTTATTGTGGGTAAAATGAACTTGATGGGTGTTTTTCAATTTAGCCTTCTCAACTTCTATGTTCTCATTAAAAGGTCTGGGTTGTAAATCCTCATGAAATTCTGACAACTCTCCTGGATTATTCTCGTGGAAAAATCTCACATTAAAAAAAAAAAATTGTAAGCTTCCTAAGGTCAGGGACCATGTCTTTTCTGCTTATCATTTATAACCACACCTTCCACATAGGGGCATCCCATAAGTATGTATTAAATACATGAACAAAGGAGGGTAACACAGTGCATCAATATTTGGACTCCCAAAACAGCAGATTCACTCAGGAAACTCATATTAAAACTTAATTTATAAAACTTTTATTTTATTTGACTTTAGAGGAACACTGATATTCTACTTAGACTTAAATCCACTCTTACACCAAAGATAATGAAACCATAAATATAGTATTACATAGGGCTGATAGTTTATACATCCAACGATTCTATACTGCTGGGGCTTTTAAGTACTCGTGTCCATTTTTAAGAATTTTACTCTTTCCTTGCTTTCGAGGCTCTCCTGTTACATTTGCAGGTTACTTGACCTATTGATTTTGGGACAGGTTGGATGAGTTTCATTCTATACATATTCAGTTGTAGGTGTTGTGAACTTTTCATAGGGATGTATTCAGCAGAAACTCAAGCAAGCAGAAAGGCCAGGTCAGGAGATGTGGGTCATCTTCTGAGAGGTGATAATTGATTTACTGAAGGTTCAATAGCCTGTAAAACAGTGTAACACAAGTGTTACCTAAGGATGCTCTCTGGTAAAAGTAAGTCTACAGCTTTTGCTACTTGTGAACCTATAAAGCAAGAAGGAGAATAGTCAAAAACCACGTCATATCACTTAGGTCCTATCTGCATCTTCTATATTATGCTCTGTAGTTTATTTCTTAGTGTGATATAAGTTTTATTGGTCTTCCAGTTCTTTGCTTTGAAAAAACATGTATTACGATCCAGAATTTTAATAACACACTTCTCCAGAAAAAAAAGACACCATCAAATTATTCTCTTTCCTATCATCCAGGTGCTATTCAGTAAATCATTGTTTTACTTCATAGGATAGTAAGTGGCCACAAAAAGATACATATTTTTCTAAGTGTTTAACCTGCTCCTGGGGTCAAGACTCAGTAATATGTAGTTCAAAAGACTCTGACACAGAGTGTATTTTATCATTTTGTCAGAATTATTTACGTATACTTCAAGAGGGTTTATTTCTACAGTTGCAGCAGAAGCCGGAACTGTAGCAGGAATGAGAAAACAGATTGTTCAACTGAAAAGAATGTTTCTGGGAGGCCCTATATGTAGTTGAACCAATATTTTTGTATTCCCATTGTTTAACGAGGTGCTTGAATGCAAGATTTATTTTTAGTAACTCTAGAAGGCATCACTAGGACCAGTTTATGGAAGGACATTTTATCGATCAGAGTTGTCCAGCAATAGAACAGCCCAAACCAAAAAGTAGGAAGTTTTGTTGCAACAGAAGCAACTCTGGGTTGCTGTATTATGTAGCAGAATGAGTGAAATGACCACCAAAGCTTTTTTTGAACTCTACGGTTCTGTGGTAAAATATAAGACTCAAACACACAGAATGAGAGAAAACAAGACAAAAATATGAATCTCTATCATTGCAGGGATTCCTTTTGTTTACTCTTTGCTTTGTCTGGTGTTGCACGGGCGAAAGAGAGAAATAGCAGGCAAGGAAGAGGTGAGAAACACCAGTCTGGAGCAAATCTGGATGTGGCCCTCTTGGACTAGTAGTGCACGTTTATAGCAGATGCTTCTGCTGATAATTTAAGGCTTGAGAGCCTAATGAACTTTTCTTCCCATTCCTTTTCCCCCACTAGCCCCACACAAGCACCCTGCTGCTTTCCTGAGTTTAATATGCTCTATGACTATTTAGCAGGAAGACAAAAGAGTAAAGGTCACATTTAAAAGGCACTGTGTGTTTTGCCTCGCCGGTGTTTCGCTGAGAACACGTTTGACATACGTTTTTCATTATGCAAGTAATAGGCTTTGGATGGTATCAGAAGTGCTTCTGTATTTTAGTTAATCAAACTGGGGGGAAAAAAGAAATTGAATCAAAGAAACATATAAGACTGCACTATTCTATTTTATTGTGTTATGACACACAGTAATTGTATGCTCAGGTTTATTGTTATTTTCCTCAGTGCTTATAGAATTACTGATGTATTTACGACCAAACAGAATTCGTTCTTTAATTGGCTCACTGGAGCTCAAGGAATGTTTATTTAACCTTAACTCAATTGAGTTGTTTAGACTACAGAGACTTGAGTTCAATTTACTTTAATTTTTGAAAAAAAATTGTCTTATTTATAAAAGTTGAGCTTAGAGTGACCTCCCCATTCTGATGTTTTCTTTACCCTTCGCTGTGCACAGAGAACAAAAAGCTAGTGTCTCATTTTTACTCTGAAGAATCTAAACTGCCTCCTTAAATGAGTTAGGTCTTACAACTGAAAATGGCAACCAGATGTTTACCAAAGTCCCTAGCATTGCCCCTTCAAGCCTAGCTTCTTTCTAATTGTTTGATCTTTTTAAGTTTCATGGAAACCAGACTGGGTATTTAAATTGTCTAAAGCTGGGAAATGTTTAAATATAGCTTTGAAGATACTTTCTCTGAACTGTCTTGTTAGTTGTACTTTCTTTTATTTTTAAGGAAAAATGCAGCACTGAAAATTTGATAAGTAATTTATTTCAGGTCGTTGTTCTTTTTGTGTATCTTTAAAATGGAAAAGACTATTTTTTGAAAAGAAATCAGACATTTTTGTTTGGTTTTGCCTAAACTGTGCTTTGAATGGCAGATTTAATTTGTAAAAACACATAATATCTGAATTACAATTCGATTGAGGAAAGACTCCAGGAAAGATAAACAAACTCCTTCATATGGGATCTTTCAAACGACAGTTTGTGGATTAACTAAAACGGGAGTTTGGAGACTCCAGGTACAGTGTATTTGCTACGCCAATGCATTATCAAGTTTAGCTGCTTAAACTATTTTTGATATTTTTCTCAATTTGGGAGGAGTTTGGGAGCTTCTAACTATAGTTCCCAGACTGTCTTTTAACGATTGTACAACTTTTACTTTCTACTCTCAATATTATAAGTATTGTTGAAACCTCCCAACTCACTTCCTTTTTAGACTTGACGTTTCCCAAAATAATTAACATTTTCCTCTGATGGTCTTTCATCTTTTTTAGCTGAACTTGCTTCCCTCTAACACTGTCTCTTGGTGGACATACAAACTTCCATTTGGGTAATACAGCCTTAAGAAAAAGTAGAATTTTTTTCTTAGCAATCTCTCACCAATTAACTGTCTATAACAACTTTTGCCCCCACCTACCTCCTAAAATTGTGCCTTCAAAATTTACCAAGAAATTCCTTTTTGTTAGGAAATTCAGTCACTATTGAATTGCAATGTTTTTGGTATGAGAATAGATTTGGGCGTGAGTAGAATATCAGTATTTCTCAAAAGTTATATACATTCTATTCTGTAATGAATGGAATAGAATAGTGAGATTCCCCTCTCTACATAAAAGTAAGAAAAAAATAGCTGGGCTTGGTGGCAGGCTCCTGTAGTGCTGGCTACTCAGGGATTGAGATGGGAGGATCCATTGAGGCCAGGATGTCAATGGATCCTGATAGCATTGATGTGAATTCGCTGAGGCAATTTCTGAGTTTCTTTTTTCTTACTCTAGCAGTGTTTCCCAACCTTGATCAAACGCATGAGCCATAGTGGAATAAACACCACGCCACCATGTCCTTGCATGTGATATGCATTGGGAGTGATCTTCCAAACCCTTTTCTCTCTTAACCTCCTGAATGATGCCTTAACCTGCATCTCCCATCTTTCAACTCCTTCTTTGTGTTCCTTCTTGAAATATGGACATTCTCCAAGACATTTATCCCCAGTCATTTTTTTCCTTTTCTTGATACTCCCATTAGTAATTTTTTCTACTCTGCAGATGCAATATCTCCCTCAGGAGATATAACCTCTAAATACGGTTGAATCCTACCTAATTTGTCTCCTATGGGCAGAATTTGGAGAGTCAAGATTGTCCAGGTACCTGATAGATGTTTTGATTTGTGTATTCTACGGCCTCAACATGTATAAAACACAACTGATGGTGCTACCCCAGCAGTATCTGTCATTCCTTCCTGACATGTTTCTGTTGCTAGTTCCATATTCCCTCACTCTCTCAGCTCTAAAGCTCGTCGTCACATCCCCCATCCCCATCAGGAGATCACTATTATTTGGGCAGTCTTCTTTAAGCTCTGAGCGATCATTTCTTTCTTAAAAACATGTTAATTTCATGATGCCAATTTTATATTTCCTTGAGCAAACGACAGTAGTATACCCTTCAAAAAGCAAACAAACAAACAAAAACAGAGAACTTGCTTACTTAGGTGAACTGGAATCTCAAGTTTTCAAGAAAAACTGGCCTGTTCAGGAATCTACCTGCTTCCTTACAGTTTCAGTTTCTCTTTCCTGAAATCACAACACACATCTGTCACCAAGCCCTGTAAAATGTGCATCTGCTCTACCCTGGGTCCCCCTTCCCTACAGCTACTTTGCCTCATCCTTGTGCTATCATAGTAGCTATTAAACACTCCCCTATTATTTTCTACTAAACAGAACACATATTTCTTAATCAGGCATTCAATACTTCCCATGCTATGGGGTCAGACACTTCTACATCCCTGCTATAGCCTTGGTTCTCAGGCCTGTCCACACATTCCAATTACTTAAGGAACTTAAAATTTTACAAAGCCAATGCCCAGGTGACACTCCAGAAAATTAAATCAGAATTTTGGGGGAGGGAGACAGACCAGGACATCATTATTAAAAAAAAAAAAAAAAAGTTTCCCAGGTGATACTAATACATGGCTAGGGAGGATAACTATAGTAATTGGCCTGCTCAACTTTGCCTGATCGCATTTCAAAGCTTTCTGCCTTGTGTTGTTGTTGAGGTTTTTGTTTCCTAGAGCTCCCTCCTTTCTGTCAGTTTTTTGTTTGTTTGTTTGTTTTTGTTTTTGGTTTTGAGACAATCTGGCTTTGATGCGCAGTCTGGAGTGCAGTGGTGCAACCATGGCTCACTGTAGCCTTGACATCCTGGCCTCAATGGATCCTCCCATCTCAATCCCTGAGTAGCCAGCACTACAGGAGCCTGCCACCAAGCCCAGCTAATTTTTCTTATTTTTTTGTAGAGAGGGGAATCTCACTATGTTACCCAGACTGGTCTTGAACTACTGGGCTCAAGGAATTGTCCCACCTCAGCCTCTCAAAATGCTGGGATTACAGACATGAGCCATCTCTCCTGGCTCTGTCATTTCTTAATGTTCAAACGAATATGTAATCCCCCCCCTCAATTCTTCTCAAGACAGAAATGGTGAACAAATTTCCTTAGACCTCATCATACATTATTCATATATCTTTGATGCCTAGGGTATGCTTTGTGTCATACTTTTTGATAATTTTTTTGTGTTTCTCTTACCTCCCCTTTTGTATTATAAACTTCCTGTGAAGCAGGGAGTATTTTATTCATCTATTTGTATGCTATTCTGCATAAAAACAATGCCGTGCATATACCTAGTAGATACACAACTAAATGTATACGCAATTGAAAAAATAAACCTACAAATAACTAATAAAATGGCTGAATCTCTCCTTCAAATATTCAAGTGCCATTTTCTTCTTTGGACTTTTGGAAAAAAAATTAGTGATCATGATAAGAAACAGCTCTATGGGAGAGCAAAATGAAACGTGCTCAGGGCTGTGTCTGAGCTCAACCAAGTGAGGAACAGAACTCACATCCCCCTACCCCTAGTGAAGGCTCTTTGTAACCTTCTTTCAGATTTCATCAAGCCAGTGACATCTCTGTTTCCAAAGAAAGAATTCTACCAACAAGTTAATTGTAACCTTTAATAATAATAATAATAATAATAATAATGAGTTTTAGCTCTTTCTCGAAGGAAAAGTAGGGAAGTCACAGCGAATCTCACCATTTATATAACAAAATGTTCCATTTAGAGTGGGGAACTCTTGGAATTTAAAAAATCTTGTTTAACATTCCACCTTCTTATCAGAGTCACTAAACAAGTGATTAAGGGATGAGGAGAGCAGAGGCGACTCTAGGGGACCTGACTAGCTCTATATTTTATAATTATCAGAAGCTGAAGGGAATCCCTTTAGCTTGAAAACATAGTTTTGGCAAAGCTCTACCATGGTACCTACTGATTTGCTGGGATGGTGATTTTCAAATTTGGCATGCATCAGTGTTCTCTGGAAGGCTTGTTAAGTTGCAGACTGCAGATTGCTGGGCCCTACTCACGGTAGATCTGATTCAGTAAGAATGGGGAGGCAGGTTAAAAATTTGGATTTCTAACAAGTTTCCAGGTAATGGTAATGTGCTGGTCCTGGGACCACATGTTGAGAATGACTGTGGTAGTTACTTTTTTATTATCGTTTTTCAGCTTTTCTTACAGAAGCATAAAGAATTTCTGCATATCTCCTATTTAAGTAGTTAGTAGCCAAACAATTCCTCATTTGCCTTGCCAGGACCTTGAATCAACCTTTCACGTTGGTGAGAAGCCACACTACTGAATTTGCATAGACGCTGAACCCATTAATTATGAGTTGACTTGCAAAGCATTTGTACATGTTAGCTTCTTTACAGTCAAAGCCAATGATCTCATTTAAAAATGATAGCACAACTGAATTTAGACTGTCTTTGGACACACTGAACTTTCTGGAAGAGTAGGATCAAGGCAAAAATATGAACACATGATTTATTGCACATGATAATCATAGGCCCCCAAAGAGCAGCAAGATGATAGTATGGAAAAGAACATTGGCTTAGGTTGCATTGTCTATGTGAAACCATGTCTAAATCACTTAATTTCTCCAGATGCCTTTCATTTGCATAAAATGGATACTTTTGGATTAAATGATCATTAAGGTCCATTCCATTTGGAAAGGGCAAAAAGAAGTACACTAATGAATGAGAGGTATTACCTGTAACTCACTAACAATGATAATTAATTTTGGATGATTCTTTATAAGCTTGTATACATTTTGTGCAGTTTTCTAGCTTGCTTTTTTAGCTATTAGTTTAATAGCTATAATAATAAAGCTTTTTAATTTTATTATTATTATAAGACACACATGCCATAAAAACTTTGTAAACATTATTTCAATGGCTGCATAAAGTTATATTACATAAATTTATTTAATACTTCCTTAACTTAGTTTACCTAATTTTTCCAACATCATTAGATAATTATATTACCCACTGTTTTGCTGTTGTAAATAATGCACTGATAACATTATTATACATAAATCTTCATCCATATTCCTAATTATTTTTAGCATAGATTTCTGAAATTAAAGTTATTGGAATAAAGACTGAAAATCATTTCTAAAACTCTTCATTTATGTTATCAAAATTCTATCTCTTCTATCTGAAAAGGTTAAGTCATTTCTCATCAGCTGCACAAGAAATTTCCCATGTCACCAAAGTTCATCAACATCAAATCTCTTATCTTCATAAGTGAGGCTGTTTTAAGATTGAGAACTTTACCTGTTGTTCTATGGAAGTATAGAGTGAAATTCCAAATTCATTGTTGTAGTATAAAACTGATGAACTTTCTTCTGGAAAATTGTTATTTGTGTCATAGTAGAAATGCTGGCAATGCCAGAATGGCAGGCACGTTCCACAGTTATCTGAAAACTCATCCAGATAGCAAATGTATAGGGAATAATGAGGGTTTACATTTTCATTGGTTTGTTTGCTCAAATATTTATGTTCATGATTTGTCCACCTTCAGGAAAGATAGCATATTAAGATTAATCAGCAACAATTTATTTTGGCACCTGAAATCTCTACTTTATAATTGTATACAATGTGATTACCACATGATAAAACTGATTTTCATTTCTTGTCTTATGGAAAGAAATCCTATTATCTTGTCTTGTCATGCTGAGTATTTTAAAGACACTCGTCTTATATCAGAGACATTTTGAACTTTAAAATGATCAATGTCCATGTTAATTTTATATACATTTTCATATGTGTATAACATTTTATTGGCATTTTATAGTGCTTTGAGAGATACACAGTGTGTGAAAGAACAATTTGTGTTTTGGAGAATGATGTTCCTTACCTTAATGTATAGTCTTCCTGTTTATAAAGATGTTACATGTTTATGGTGGAATATTCAATCAAATACTGGCAAATGCAAAAATAAAAGTGAAAATTACTCCAAATTCCAGAGATAACATGGTTAACAATGTTGTGCATATTTCCAGGAGTCTTTTTAAGCATCACACATGCACACACAGACACACACACAATATACATACACACTTATGCTCTACTTTTTTATCTCCTGCCTCTTTACAAACAGTACATGTTAAAAGTCTTGTGATATTAATAATTAAAAAAAATACATTTTAAAATCAATAGTTTTAAGCTAGCCTTTATTGAGTACAGTATTCCTCCCTCAACCATGGTTTCACTTTCCTGTTTCCAGTTACCCGTAGTCAACTGCAGTCCAAAAATATTAAGTTGAAAACTCTGAAATAAGCAATTTGTAAGCTTTAATTGTGCATTATTCTGAGTAGCATGAAGAAATCTCAAACTGTCTCACTGTGTTCTGCCCTAGGACATGAATCATCCCTCTGTCTAACGTCTCCATGTTGTAGATGCCCCCTACCCTTGAATAACTTAGTAGCCTTCTTATTTATCAGATCGACTTTCGTCTCAGTGCTTCTACTCAAGTCATCCTTATTTTACTTAATAGCCCCAAAGGGCAAGAGTAGTGAAGCTGGCATATTGTTATAATTATTCTATTTTATTATTATTTATTGTCATTAATCTCTTAATGTGCCTAATTTATAAATTCAGCTTTATCAAAGATATGTATATATAGGAAAAAACATAGTATTTATAGGGTTTGGTACTATCCACAGTTTCAGGCATTCACTTGAGTGGGGAGGTCTTGAAACATATCTCCTGCAGATAAGGGGGACTACTATACTAATTAAATGCATTGTTCTATGCACTTTATATATATTATATAATCTATTTCTCACTTTTAGTCCATAAGGTAGATATTTCTATTTCAAAGATGAACCGAGGTTTAGACAGCCATATATCCAAAGCAGTTCATGTCATAAATGGTGGGGCTGACGCTTGACCCAAGGGTCAGTTTGTCATCAGACCTGAGCATTTAACCAGAATATCATACAAATTTCCCAAAAGTGTATAGAAAATGCATGCTTCATTCTTTTTAGCATATTATCATATGCATACACCATATTTTTAAATGAATTCCTTCTTAATAATTAGATTTTTTCAACTTGTTGCTATAAAATACAACTTTGCTGTGAAATTCATTTATATTATATTTTAGAGATTTGAGTTATAATACAAAATTATTGCATCAATGGGTAAAAATATTAAAACTGTGGTCCTCTCTACCAACTTTTTTCTTGCTCTGTTGCCCAGGTTGGAGTTCAGTGGCGCAATCCTGGGTTGAAGCGATTCTCTTGCTTCAGTCTCCTGAGTAGCTGGGATTACAGGTGCCTGCCACCACACCCAGCTAATTTTTGTATTTTTAGTGGAGATAGGATTTCACCATGTTGGCCAGACTGGTCTTGAACTCTTAAACTCAAATAATCCACTCGCCGTGGCCTCCCAAAGTGCTGAAATTATGGGCGTGAGCCACCACACCCAGCCAATCTCTGCCAATTTCTCTACAAAAAGATGGTTTCTGTTTTTGCTTCCACCAATAGTGCTGACTCCCTATGTGTCTTCAGCATCAGACATTATCATCTGTCTTCAGTATTGGATATTTATCTCATCAGATTAAAAAATGACACAAAATTTCTATTTTTAATAAAAATTTTTGATTTGCACATCAATTGAAAATATATTATTGACTAAATACCATTTAAAATAATTTTATTTGTAAAACTTTTAATACTATGTATATACGAATATACAGTTCATAGAAAAGCAAATTCAAATAACAAAATGAAGAAAATATGTTGAAATGCGCAAAAACTTAAGGAAAGATAATTTAAAATATAGTGTATTACTTAACATTCATGAGATTGGCCAAACCTAAAATTAGTGATATCACTTATTGCTGGTAGGGATTCTGAGAAAGGAAACTGTCATTCATTGCTTATGGAAATGTGAAATATTATGGCCTTTTTTTTGGGAAAGCAATCTGGAAAAATCTATAAAACTTTATATATACCTTTAAGCCAGCAATCTTATTCTTGGGAACCCATAAGATAGAATTTAAAGCATCAAAACATGATAAAGTATACACATAAATCTTAAAATTAATAATGTTAATGAAGTAGGAAAAATGATTCTAAATAAGGACAAACAAAAGAAGCAAGATTGCTGTACAAATTTTTAGTAGTAAATAGAGATAAAAACAGCAAATTATGTTCTCAACATTTCTGGAAAAGTAGAAAGTTAATGTTATGAGACAAAATGAAACTATGATTTCATGTAATTCTGTTAAAATATGTGAGATTAAGTGTGCTTCTCCATTATTCTCAGCAAACTAACATGGGAACAGAAAACCAAACACTGCGTGTCTCATAAGTGGGAGTTGAACAGTGAAAACACATGGACACAGGGAGGGGAACATCACACCCTGGGGCCTGTCAGGGTGTGGGGCGGACGGGCAAGGCGAGGGGTAGCATTAGGACAAATACCTAATGTATGCGGGGCTTAAAACCTAGATGACAGGTTGATAGGTGCAGCAAACCACCACGGCACATGTATACTTATGTTACAAACCTGCACATTCTGCACATGTATCCCAGAACTTGAAGTAAAAGAAAAAAAAGGAAAAAAAAAAAAAAAAAAAAAAACACTTAGCGGCATAGGAATGATGCAGTTTAATAGTACTTGGCATAGTTTCACATTGGCCTAGATATGCTTCGTCTCATAGATGACAGAATTATTAGCCTTAGGAGACACTTCTGATACACCCTTGGCTGCTGGGAACAGGGCCAATTTTAAGAAAACTGTGAAGTGGATGAAACTTGTGTTAGGCGACAGCCCTGTTTACTCATTACCCAGCTTCCTCCGTATCTGAAGCATACACATTAGGATCCAAGGAGACTTGGCCTGGCTCACCAGGTAGCCTCTACCACCTGGAGCTTGTTGTTATTTACTCATGAAAATCTACCTTCCTCCATCATATCTCAGGGCTTACGATGTCACCTAGCAAATAAGAGAAAACTGCTGAGCCTGGTTCTAGGTAATATGCATACATTTTAACTGAGGCCAACCACTGTGAGGTTCTCTCTTTTTCTTAGATTGAAACCATTGCTGAGGATCTGCCAAGTTAATATATCTTCCTTCCATGGGAGGAATGCCTGCTGAAGAAACATGAGGGTGTGGGTCAGGGTTAGAAGAGAAGATTATTATTTCCTGTGTTTTCTTCATGACACTTTGTTGTGTCACTGTGTTCAGAAGCCTTAAATAATAGGCTGGCAAGACACATAGAAGTCACATTTTGTTACTTGAAAGTTTATCACCTAGATGTCGGATTTATCAGCCTGTATTTACCTACCACATACCTAGCTATTCATTAAATAAATGCTTATGTAAAGCTTATCAAATACTGGACAGTGTCCTACACACTTTACAAATATTAACTCATTATCCCTGTAACATCCCCAAAATGTCAGTATTACCATTCCTGGGAGGTCTGAGTTTTATGCCTCATATCCTCTATTTGAAATGACCCTGAACAAGCTCATTAGATTATCTATTGTTTGATTTTAAAATGGAAGATAAGACTTCCTTCATAAATATCTCACAGTAATGTTATGGTTGGGTTCCATAAATCTCCAAAGATTATTGAAAATAATGCTTATGAATAGGAGATGTGTAATCCTAAAATACTTGTGGCATTAAGTAATAAGCCATTGAGAGACAGTTGATTATTCTTCTCATGTTAGCGAATATATTTTCTCAAGCCTTAATTCTCATCTGTGCTGAATTAGTGTGGATTTATTCTTGAAATAAATTAGAAATCAGTGGTTCTTTCCTCCCTCTTAGACTTCTCACAATCCCCAATGCCTTATTATACAATGTTAACCCAGATATGATGAGGTTTTATTCATTACATTTCACAAAAGTCATGCAAAATAACATTTAGTAGAACAGGAAGAAGGAATAATATTTTGTTAAATGAAGTGTCATGATGCTAATTATGCACTAAAACCTCTTTTGCTGTTCTGCGGAATTTGGCATAAGGAATGTCTGTCAAAATGCCATATTATACACTCAAGTAATAAAAGAAGCCAAGATACAGCATCAAACTCATGACAAGGATTATGAGGAGGACATTAGTATAGCCGGATATCAAGTTTTGTTTGTTTGTTTGTTTTTGTTTTTGTTTTTTGTTTTTTGTTTTTGAGAAGGAGTCTCGCCCTGTCGCCCAGGCTGGAGTGCAATGGCTTGATCTTGGCTCACTGCAACCTACGCCTCCCTGGTTCAAACGATTCTCCTGCCTCAGCCTCCAGAGTAGCTGGGATTACAGGCACCCACTGCCATGCCCAGCTATTTTTTTGTATTTTTAATAGAGATGGAGTTTCACCGGGTTGGCCAGGCTGGTCTCAAACTCCTGACCTCGTGATCTGCCCACCTCTGCCTCCCAAAGTGCTGAAATCACAGGCATGAGCCACCGCACCCAGCTGACATCAAGAATCTTATAAGCGACACTAGGCACTCAAGTTTTATTCAACACACTGTTATTAAATAAGAGTGATATGTAGGACCCTATAATTGGTGTGGGTAGGAGAGGGAGCATTACACAGGTGAGACCTTTCAAAGAACAATTGGGCAGAGGTGTATATCAGTGTTTCTCAGACTTACTTGTGTATACCAATCATCTAGGGATCTTATTGGCAAATTCTGATTTTGTATGGTCCAAGTTGGGGCCTGAAAATTTGCATCTCCGCCAAGCTTTTAAGTCACGACAATGTGGATCCAGGGAGCATTTCTGAGTAGCAAGGTTATAAATGTTGACATGTAATATCAGGTAAAATAGAAGCAGTCTGAAGGGCAGAAATAAAATATTTTGGGAGAGCAGAAAAGGAAATGGGCAATTCCGAATGTGGGGACCTAGGAAGGTGTCACAAGTGGAAGGTGTCACAAGTAGAACACTTGGTGTGTAAGGTTGATTTCTTAAGCAAATACTGGAGAGAAGAGCATTCAGCAGTGTGAGCTCCATACTGCTGGCATACGGGTTTGTAAGAGCTTGGAGTTTCAGGGGCCAAAAAAGGCAGGTGCAGCTGGAGAACAGGAGTGTTTGGGAAAGGGAGGGGTTACTTCTGGGGAAAGGAGACTAGAAGATTTGGTTTGAGTAGATGTGCAGGGACTTGGTTGGTTTGCTAAGGAATTTGACCTGTATTGTTCTGACAAGGATGAGATCTGTATTTTAAAAGAATAACTCTGACTATAGGAGGAAAAATAGATTCTAGAAGGAAAAATAATTAGAAGGAGGGAGACTAGCTAGAAGACTTTGCAGAGATGATATCTTAGATTTAGAGAACGGGATAGGATTTAGAAAGGACAGGAAATGTTTCAAAAATTTAAATTTAGAATTGATGGTGTTTGAAATTAATAAGATTTGGGAATGAGATGTGAGTACCAGTTGAAGATGTCCTTATGCCTTCTAGTTTGAGGAAGATTGGCTATAGCCTTGATGATTAAAAAAAATGTAGGGCTAGGCACAGTGGCTCAGGCCTGTAACCCTAGCACTTTGGGAGCAGAGGTGGGAGGATTGTGTGAGCCCAGGAGTTTGAGACCATCCTGGGCAAGACAGTGAGACCCCTGTCTCTACAAAAAATTTAAAAATTGCCAGGTATAGTGGTGGGCAGCTGTAGTCCAAGCTACTCAGGAGGCTGAGGCAGGAGGAACACTTGAGTCCAGGAGGTCAAAGCTGCAGTGAGCTGTGATCACACTACTGCACTCCAGCCTGGAGACAGAGTGAGGCCCTGTCTTTAAAAAAAAAAAAAAAAAAAAAAAAAAAGGAGAAAGAGCAGGTCTTTTGCTGGGAGATAATGGGTTCAAATTTGTACGTTTTCAGCAGGGTATCTCTTCTAGAGTATACTGGAAATGCCTCTTGAAACATAAGAAAGATTAAGAAATGTGAATTTCGGAGCCAATGACAGAAGCAATAGTTAAAACCATATATGTCAATAAAATGCCAAAGGAGATGTTAAATTTAGAGGGAAATAGTAATAAAGGTAAAGGAAAGATAGGGATTTGAAGGGCTGCATGCATTTAAAAAAATTTTATTTCAATAAGTTTCTGGGGAGAAGGTGGTGTTTGGCTACATGAATAAGTAACTTAGTGGTGATTCCTGAGATTTTGGTGCACGCATCACCCAAGCAGTGTACACTGTACCCAATGTGTAGTCTTTTATCCTTCACCACCCCCCACCTTTTTCCCCAAATCCCCAAATTCCAGTGTATCATTCTTATGCCTTTGCATCATAGCAGCTCCCATATAACACTGAGAACATATGATGTTTGGTTTTCCATTCCTGAGTTACTTCATTTGGAATAAAAGTCTCCCAGTTCCATCCAGGTTGCTGTGAATGCCATTATTTCATTCCTTTTTATGGTTGAGTAGTGTTCCATGGCGTGTATATATGTATACACACACACACACGCACACATATATATAATTTTCTTTATCTACTCATTGATTGATGAGCATTTGGACTGGTTTTATATTTTTGAAATTGCAAATTGTGCTGCTGTAAACATGCTTGTGTAAGTATCTTTTTCAAATAATGATTTCTTTTCCATGGGTAGATACCTAGTAGTGGCATTGCTGAATCAAATAGTAGATCTACTTTTAGGGTTTTAAGGAATCTCCACACTGTTTTCCATAGTGGTTGTACTAGTTTACAATTCCACCAACTGTGCAAAAGTGTTCCCTTTCACTGCATCCATGCCAACATCTATTTTTCTTTTTCTTTTTTGGTTATGGCCATTCTTGCAGGAGTGAGGTGTTATCACATTGTGGTTTTGATTTGCATTTTCCTGATAATTAGTGTTGTTGAGCACTTTTCCATGTGCTTGTCAGAAATTTATATATCTTCTTTTGAGAATTGTCTACTCATGTCTTTGGCACACTTTTGATGGGACTGTTTGTTTTGGTCTTGCTGATTTGTTTGAGTTCCTTGTAGATTCTGGATATTAGTCCTCTGTTGGATGTATACAACGTGAAGATTTTCTCCCACTCTGTGGGTTGTCTGTTAATTCTGCTGATTATTTCTTTTGCTGTGCAGAAGCTTTTTAGTTTAATTAAGTCCCTTCTATTTATCTTTGTTTTGGTTGCATTTGCTTTTGGGCTTTTGGTCATGAAGTCTTTGCCTAAGCTAATGTCTAGAAGGGTTTTTTCTGATGTTGTCTTCTAGAATATTTATAGTTTTGGGTCTTAACTTTAAGTCTTTGATTCATCTTGAGTTGATTTTTGTATAACGTGAGAGATGAGGATCCAGTTTCATTCTTTTACATATGGTTTTCCAATTATCCCAGCACCATTTGTTGAATAGGGTGTCCTTTCCACACTTTATATTTTTGTTTGCTTTTTTGAAGGTCAGTTTGCTGTAAGTATTTGGGGTTATTTCTGGGTTCTCTATTCTGTTGTATTGGTGTATGTGCCTATTTTTATATCAGTAACATGCTGTTCTGGTGACTATGGCCTAATAGTATAGTTTGAAGTCAGGTAACGTGATGCCTCCAGATTTGTTCTTTTTACATAGTCTTGCTTTGGCTATGTGGCTCCTTTTTGGTTCCATATGAATTTTAGGATTATTTTTTCTACTTCTGTGAAGAATGATGGTGATATTTTGATGGGAATTGTATTGAATTTGTAGATTGCTTTTGGCAGTTTGGTCATTTTGACAATATTGATTCTACCCATCCATGAGCATGGGATGTGTTTCCATTTGTTTGTGTCATCTTTGATTTCTTTCAGCAGGGTTTTGTAGTTTTCCTTATAGAGGTCTTTCAGGTCCTTGATTAGGTATATTCCTAAGTATTATAATTTTTTGGCAGCTATTTTGAAAGGGGTTGAGTTCTTAATTTGATTCTCAGTTTGGTCACTGTTGGTATATTGCAGAGTTACTGATTTGTGTACATTAATTTTGTATCCTGAAACTTTGCTGAATTCATTTACCAGTTCTAGAAGCTTTCTGGATGAGTCTTTAGGGTTTTCTTTTTTCTTTTTTTTTTTTTTTTTAATTTATTTATTATTATTATACTTTAAGTTGTAGGGTACATGTGCATAACGTGCAGGTTTGTTACATATGTATACTTGTGCCATGTTGGTGTGCTGCACCCATCAACTCGTCATTTACATCAGGTATAACTCCCAATGCAATCCCTCCCCCTTCCCCCCTCCCCATGATAGGCCCCTGTGTGTGATGTTCCCCTTCCTGAGTCCAAGTGATCTCATTGTTCAGTTCCCACCTATGAGTGAGAACATGCGGTGTCTGGTTTTCTGTTCTTGTGATAGTTTGCTAAGAATGATGGTTTCCAGCTGCATCCATGTCCCTACAAAGGACACAAACTCATCCTTTTTGATGGCTGCATAGTATTCCATGGTGTATATGTGCCACATTTTCTTAATCCAATCTGTCACTGATGGACATTTGGGTTGATTCCAAGTCTTTGCTATTGTGAATAGTGCTGCAATAAACATACGTGTGCATGTGTCTTTATAGCAGCATAATTTATAATCCTTTGGGTATATACCCAGTAATGGGATGGCTGGGTCATATGAGACAATCCTAAGTCAAAAGAACAAAGCTGGAGGCATCACGCTACCTGACTTCAAACTATACTACAAGGCTACAGTAACCAAAACAGCATGGTACTGGTACCAAAACAGAGATATAGACCAATGGAACAGAACAGAGTCCTCAGAAATAATACCACACATCTACAGCCATCTGATCTTTGACAAACCTGAGAGAAACAAGAAATGGGGAAAGGATTCCCTATTTAATAAATGGTGCTGGGAAAATTGGCTAGCCATAAGTAGAAAGCTGAAACTGGATCCTTTCCTTACTCCTTATACGAAAATTAATTCAAGATGGATTAGAGACTTAAATGTTAGACCTAATACCGTAAAAATCCTAGAGGAAAACCTAGGTAGTACCATTCAGGACATAGGCATGGGCAAAGACTTCATGTCTAAAACACCAAAAGCAATGGCAGCAAAAGCCAAAATTGACAAATGGGATCTCATTAAACTAAAGAGCTTCTGCACAGCAAAAGAAACTACCATCAGAGTGAACAGGCAACCTACAGAATGGGAGAAAATTTTTGCAATCTACTCATCTGACAAAGGGCTAATATCCAGAACCTATAAAGAACTCAAACAAATTTACAAGAAAAAAACAAACAACCCCATCAAAAAGTGGGCAAAGGATATGAACAGACATTTCTCAAAAGAAGACATTCATACAGCCAACAGACACATGAAAAAATGCTCATCATCACTGGCCATCAGAGAAATGCAAATCAAAACCACAATGAGATACCATCTCACACCGGTTAGAATGGCAATCATTAAAAAGTCAGGAAACAACAGGTGCTGGAGAGGATGTGGAGAAATAGGAACACTTTTACACTGTTGGTGGGATTGTAAACTAGTTCAACCATTATGGAAAACAGTATGGCGATTCCTCAAGGATCTAGAACTAGATGTACCATATGACCCAGTCTTTAGGGTTTTCTAGGTATACAGTTATATTATCAGCAAGCAGCAACAATTTGACTTACTCTTTGCCAATTTGGGTGCCCTTTATTTCTTTCTTTTGTCTGTTGCTCTAGCTAGGACTTCCAGTACTATGTTGAATAGAAGTGGTGAAAGTGAGCATCCTTTTCTTGTTCCAGTTCTCAGGGGGAATGCTTTCAACTTTTCCCCATTCAGTATAATGTTGGCTGTGGGTTTGCTGTAGATGGCTTTTATTACCTTAAGGCATGTGAGGAGTTGCATGGATTAAGAAGGGGCTTTCAACTTATCGTGTTTCATTCAGCTCACTCCTCTTGGCTGTGACAGTTTCTCAGACTTTCTATTTTTTATGACCTTGACAGTTTTGAGAGGAACTGGTCAGCTATTTTGATGTCCCTCAGTGGGAATTTGCCTGACGTTTTTCTCATGATTAGACTAGAGTTATGGTTTGAAGGAGTGTGAACACAGAGATAAAGCATCATCCTTATCACATCATGTCAAGAGTTTGCACTAACCACATGACTTAGCTCTGTTCATGTTAACCTGATTATCTGACTGAGGTAATGTTTGCGAGGTTTTTCCACTATATTCTTTTATTCCTTCTTTCCATATTGAACTATTTGGAAAGGTGTCACCATATGCCATTCACACTACATAACTGTTTTAGAATTATTCTGCATGAGAGATTTGTCTCTTCATCACTATGTATTTATTTATTCAGTCAGTTATTTGCACCATTACGGGTTCAAGGATATTTATTTTCTACTTTAGCTTATAATTAAATATTATTCTATTTATTTAGTTGCCCAGATTGCTCCAGCTCTAATCGTTGACTTAAGTGTGTCTTTGACGTACCTTTGTTGTTGCTTTTCTTTGTTTGCTTGTTTGTTTGTTTTTGAGCACTTTCTTACTTTCTGACACTGCAACAGTCTAGGCTTATCTTGTGTGTTTCCTGCCCCAACCCTTTAATCAGTGATTCCTCCAACAACATGGTTCCTTTTATCAGAGAATGGTAAATAAAATTAATTATGGGTGCTATGGTACTGTTCCATAGATGTACTACATGAAGAGTGCAGAGTAAGGAATTGGTTAATGCAACTTGAGAAATTTGGGAAGAGATAGAGGTATTCGCAATGGTTAACTTATATCCAACTAATCTTGTGGTGGAATCATGTATAGACCCTAATTTATCATCAATAAGCTAAATATGTACTCATGAACATAATACTCTGCACTAATCCTGATAAAGGATGGATACGGGTAAATACTTTGTTATTTAATCAGGATTTTATAATTTAGTTGTGAAAAGAAGGGTAATACAAATGAACAGTGAACAGATAAAATATCCTCACATATTATATTATAAAGGAATATTATAAAATACTAAAAAATGAGACACCTTTAGTACTTCACCTTAAAGAAAAGAAACTCAGGAAATCATCCTTGTTGTATCCTTATGGAATATGATAGTTTAATATTGTGAATAAGTAAATGAGGCTTGGCTTTTGTAGCTTTATATTCTAGAAGCTCTTGGACAAGTTTATTTCCCAAACTATACTTTACAAATCTGTTCTGCCTCAAATTAATGTGTAAGTGTTTACAGAAAATTTCCAATATGTAAAGCACTGGAATCTCCCATTTGTTTTTATAATTTAAGCACAATGAGTTATTAACTTTGTTCTTCTCATGTTTATTTCTCCTCTTTTATCCTTACCAGCTAAGAACCAAAATCAGATTTATTTCATTTTTTAAAAACTAATGTTTTTCTATTATTCTATTTTTAATTATAGAATAGAATTTCAATATACTTGCTTTTGATTTAATTATAATTGTTTGCCGTTCACGTGCAGTTATTCACTGATTTACTCATTTATATATTTTACAAATACGTGGCAAATGCTTTATATTTCAGCCACTATTTTAGGTACTGAGAATCTAGCAGTGAACAAAATAGATATAGCCTCTGCCCTCATGGAGCAGACATTCAAATTGGGGAAACCATAATAAACAAATACAGAAATATATATATATATATATATATAAATACAGATTATATATATATATATATCTATATAAAATCTGTGAGACAGTGGTAAATACTATGGAAAAGAAGAAAGCAGGAATAGACTTAATATTGTTAAATTTTTATTAAGTGTGCCAGAAAATTAAAGTTGTCATTCCTTGAGAATAAACAGCATTTGATGCTAGTATGAATGATGCTATCTCAGAGTTCTCTGTTGTTCTCTGGATTAAATTATGGAACTTGCAGATGTTATCAGTGAAGGAGGTCATTTGTGAGTCAGGAAATGAGTGTTTGCTTTATGGCAGCCTGTCTATGAGAAACTGGAAATATTCTAAAGGCAGCCTCACTCCTTATTGCAGATACTTGATTTTAAAACAAAACCAAACAAAAACTTCTAAAAATTGCTCTTTTAACACGAACAGCTGTTAGCTGGTTTCTGAGAACACTTAGAGAAGGATAAAAACTGTAGTCAGTGCCATTTTATATCTGAATTAATTGATCTGGATCCTGACATTTCCTTCCAAAATTGTCTGAGAAGTTTGTGTCTTTTCCAGAGATAACACTATGAAGGCATAAGAGTGATTCGTGTTATCAGCAGTTTTGCTTCTGAGAGTTTGGGAGGTGCCTGTAGGTTTTTCACATTTCTGTAATTCTGAGATGGGGACTGGAGCATCCACATCCTGTTTTCCTAGAATTATGCCCTATGACCTTTCTATTTAAGACCTTGGTAAGCCTGATCAGGAAGTTCTGGTTTCTCTGCTACAGGGAAAGAAATAATTTTAACAGTTAAAAAAAAAAAAAAAAACTAAGAAAGTTTTAGGGATATATTTTCAAAAATAGAGTTCAGGTACATATTTCTAGTTCCCGAGTACCTGTGAGGTAAATACTAGCTCCTTTTGTATAGGAAGATTTAACTTTGATTACCAGTGGTATTGCCAATAGTATGATGGGGCACAATACCTAGGTGAGGGTCTAGGGATACCTGAGTTATACCTGCTGTAGTTATTTCTTCCTCCGAGCTTCCAAAGAAAAACAGATGCACTGGACAGTGGAGAGAAAGGCTAGAGTTGGATAATTTCTGTGTCTGTTTCCTCACATGTAAAGTACATGTAATAACACGTAAAAATTGTTTCTACTCCACAGGGTTGTTGGAAATATTACATAAATTAATACATGTAAGGCATCAATAGCTAAATTTATTTGTTGCTTCCCTGTTTTCAAAGGAGATAATGGTGTAATGTTCAAGGACATGGCCACTAGAACTAGTTGTTTGTATCCAAATTCTCTTCCCACCACTAACTGGAAGGGTGACCTTGGGGAAGTTATTTAACCTTTCTGTGCCTGTAAAAAATAGAATAATCATATAAAATAGATTATTGTATGGGATAAATGAGATAATACAAATACGTGGAACAATATTTGGCACATTGTAAGTTCTGAAGTACTATTAGCTGTTGACATCATTGTTACTACTATTTCTACTACTCATTTATTCGTAGTGGCTTTGGCCCCCAAATCCTAATGCAGTATTCTAAAGAGCAAGGCTAAATCATATAGGGATGTCCTTTTCCCCATGCCAGGAGAACCTAAGAAGTCACTATCCAAATTGACCAGGGGCTTTGCCTATTTTCAGCTAACACAAATCTGATGTCTTAGCACTTCTTACTCTAATGTCAACCTTCTCGGTGCAGAAAAAGCACATTGAGTAGACACAAACAACGAGCATTTACTCCAGTGCTTAGAAAGAGCCTGTCCTAGGCCATTTACAAGTATGGCAACAGCCTTGAGACAGGCGCAACATGGAAAACAGTCTAATGAGAGAGTGAATGAAAAAGAGGTGAGGCAAGGCCCAAGCAGGAGCAGATTCTGAGCCACTTTTGCACCCAAACTGGGAAGAAGAGATGTAAGAAAAAAAGATGATCAGAGACCACTCTTGATTTTTCCAGGCTCTGAAAGGAAAGAACCCTAAGAGTTGCAGCCCTTACCACCTTTAATGTAACCAACAAAATGTCCTTGGAGTTGAATGACCTTCCCCAATCTTATGGAATAGCATGATAAATCTAGAGATCAAAGGGTAGATTCAAACATCCCTCTAGGACTAATTAACCAAATAGCAGTTTGCCTGATGTTATCTTAATAAAACCAATTTATCTAATGAACAACTCGAATTCATTAAAAGCTAATACACGGAACATCAATTTGTCAAATGGCCAGCTCATGGGAACGTGGAACACTATTGTTTTATGCCAGGTCTAGAATGGTGTGCTGCTATCAGAGATAGAGCCCAAGCAGAGTTAGGGCCAGGTGTGGGGTTAACAGACCACGGCAAACTGGAGAACATGTGGGGAGTGGCTCCAGCCAGTCACTGCCTTGTAGGATATGGACCCAGTGTTACCAGAGCTTCCAAGTTTTCAAATAAAGGCTGAAATTGGAATTTTCTATGTGAATTGTGCTGACATTTGCATTTTGGCAAATACTTAAAACAAAAACAAAACAAACGCTGTGCAGGCCAGGTGTATCCCGTCTGAGGGCTTGACTTGCCTGTGTGCTTTTAGTTTACAGTCGCTGCTGGAGACCTAGGGCATTGGCCTCCTAAATGCTCATGCTTTCAGCTGTGAAATGTGGCTCCAAAGTCCCACAATATATAGTAATTTGTCATTGTGCTGAGGTACAAATTTGTATCCCAAATGCTCCAAGGCTAACTTCTCAATGTGATTTACTTAGCTAGTGAAAGTGCTTTGATCTCGGCCCAGTTTCTACATTTCAATGTGGTTTTAGGGTTTCTTTAACTAAATTTTAATACATGGTACCTCTCATGAAACAAGTAAAACTTCATTAAAAAAAGAAAAAGGGCTTTGGAAAGCAGGGGAGGGAGTTGACTTCCAATGTTGGAAATAGAAATGAAGACAAAGTGAGAAGGTCTACTAAATGTGTAACTAGGAAATAGCTTTGGGGACATTGAGGTGGGATTCAATGTGGGTAACAGTGAGGGTTTTGAGTGGAAACAATCAGCGTTTTTAAACTGTGCTAGCAAGCATTTGGGAAGAAGGTGTATGAAGATATTACTTGAAATTTCAGTTACACTTTACTTCATTTTAAGAGGAGATTTGTGGACTATACACTATTTTTAAATTATTAATTTAAAATATTAATTAAACATCTTTGAGCGATGAGGGGGTCACCCTTATGAATGCCAAAAAGCTGTGTAATGCTGTGTAAGTTATTTTACTTTCTCCCACTTTGTTTTTAATTTGATCCCTCAAAGAGATTGTTGAGGGCAGTGACTTTCTGCTCTTTTTTCTTTTCTATTTACTTTCATACTTTGAGTACAATGTTCTGTTCATAGAAGATTCTTAATAAATTCAATGCTTTGAATTATTTAAATGTGTCTTTCCATTTTAAACATTTATGGCTTAAATATATATTTCTATCAACTCTAGAAATGATGTATGTGCCTTGAATAGTGAAGAAGGGTATGCTTTAGACGTGGAGGAATATAAAACTTACTCCGAGACCAAAACGCCGCAGGTCATGATTTGAAATCGCTCTTTGCATATCTTTATCTTCTTAAAATATTTAGTTGGGAATCATATGACAGGAAGTTTCTTCTAGGGTTCTAGCATTTCCTGGGCTAGAAATGATATAGAATAAAACAGTCTTTGTGTTTCGCTTTGAATCCAAATCAAAAAGTTTGGGATGAAAAAGTCAGATGCACTTTTAAAATAAAGTATTGGAATCATCATATAGTAATTGCTTTTGTCTATAGGAATCGATGGGAAATTTTCTTGAAAGTGAGAGTGTATGGAACAGGGTAGATCTTGCAAGCCTAAGGCCGTGTTGCTACATGATGAGATTTCTCTCATCCCCAAATCAGCTGCTGCTCCTCTCCTTGCACCTTTGCCTTATTGTGCTGTCTTCCAGCATCTTGAGATACATCAGACAAACAGAGAAGTTCTAGGACAAGAGCTTGATTCAATTGCCTGGACTCCTTTGTTGGTAGAAAGGTTTCCCTTCCAGCAACAGGACAATTAAAAACAGGGGAACCAGTAGCCCAGACAGCACAGGACTTGTGAAGTTGAAAAGCACAGGACTTGTGATTGGTGGGGAGTGAAATTTCATTTCTAATTGTCATAGATACCTCTTCCTTATTAATACTTTTCTTGTAAAGCTGTTTTTTGGAAATATTATGCTTCTCAAGTGAGAAATTCTGAAAAAATTTGAAAAGAGAGGTATTAAAGAAGTTGGTTGCTTCTAGGCTTTTTAGAAGCTACTAGACCTAATGCAGGAGATGACTGGTGAGGTCTGGCATGAATAATCACTCGAATATTTATCCCATGATTGATCAACAAAAGAGGTGATATATATAGGAATTGCTTAATTGTTTTTTGAATTGGATTTTCATCCAAAATAAGGACTATTTCCTAAGTAATACCAATTCATTTAGACATTACCCAGTGGGGTTTTTTTCTGGTTATTTTTGAGATGCCTATTTTTATATTGTCTCTGAATAACATTAAAAATTGAAATACATTTCTTCTGTTGCTTTTATTTTTGCTTTTTCTCCATGAGGTAATGTGTTTACCATGCTCTCAAGGAGTAGTTATTCATGCATTACTCAAGAAATATTTTTAAAGCACCAATTATACGTAGGGCATGTGATCTATATCTGTATCTATATGTAGATTTAGATATATACATATATAGCAATATATATAACAATATATATAAAATCAAAGCGAATAAAGTTACACAAATGTTAACTTTAAAATGTTTAGAGATTAGGCAAGAATGTACCCTTCTGAGATTATTTTGGCAAGTTCGTATGATTTATTGGCAAAGAGTTTTGTTCTTGGTGAAATAGCTGAAATATCATTTGCTTTCACCCGTGTTATACTCCACAGTTTGAACTGAACTCTGCTGTGTATAACTAGATTACAAATTTCTTTTATGCAAAACCTGTTGTTTTTATTTTCATTGAATTTTATTTTCTGCCTATTACATTTTCTTTTATGAAACATTACAAACGTAAATTTGATATTTGACGTTTAGATCTGTGAAAAATAGTGGGAGTATCCAAGCCTGGAACAAAATATTTGATGTTTTCACTTCTTATCATTATTTGATTTCACAACTTTCTTCTATCTTAAAAGATTTTTATTATTTTTCCTCCCAAATCTATAAAAAAGACTTTATTAATTTTTAAAATAAGTGATTTAAGGTATTCTAATTTCAATCTTTTAAATGAATTTTATGTCTTTAGACAATTAAATTTTCTATAGAATAGAATACTAAATATAGAAATATTAGAACTTCCAAAATTTAAAATTTGAATGTTAGTTATTTTATTGACTTTTTGTCTTAAGTATATTTGAGATCATTTACTTGTGTTTTAGAATTTAACTAATTACATTTTTTATCTGAAGATTTAAATATTGCCTTTAAAATATCTGATGAAAACTTATTTGTTTTGAATATTCTTTTGCTTTTAGGTGATCTGGGCTCTTGGGATCTGCTCATTTGCCTGTCTTCTAAGAAAGCAAAAGGAAAACCCTGCATATCCAAGGAGGTCATGTGCCAGTTAGGTTTACATCAAAAGGTAAATACTCTCAAAATGTGCACAGATTTTATCAAGCCTACAGATATTAACACTGGTATTTCCTGGTCTATAATGTTTAAGAGTCTTAAAGAATTAGCATTATTATATCTATGGAGAATCTGCCAACTGGCCATGCCTTATATACTTTACCATAAAATAGTCACCACTTTCTGTTTGATAAGATCTCCCTCAGCTTCGGCTGCTGCAGATACTGTTGTTTTACTCAGCAAGACCCAACTTTAACTAGAAGTCTGTAGCCTATGAAGTGTTGCTTAATCTGACCACTTGTTCACCGAAGTGGTAAAGTCTTTATTTTTTAGATGCCTGTTCTAATTTTTTCTAACTTAAGTTGGTATCTTAAGTTACAATAAAATTAAAAAAATTTCTAATTACCTTTTAAAATTGACATTTAGTACTTACTGTTTATATTGTGTGAACTTTTATAAATGGTTTTAGAAAACTTAACTAAAAATTATCCAATGTTTACCATGTGCTAGTCACTGTGCTGGAAAATTTACATATTGTTGATACCTGCAACAAATCTGTAAGAAAAGTGCCAAATCCAATAGCTCCTATACTGCCCCTAACTGGAGATGGAGTATTGTACCCAGATCACTTGATATTCCTACAATTCACCATCTAGATAACTCCTTTTTTCTAACTCTTCACTTTTTTGGCATTTGGGCTGAGCACACGCTTTTGTGACTCTATGTACATCTCTGGCCATTCCTCCTCTGTTGTCCTTATAATCAACTTTTCTCTGCCCATTCTTGGAATGCCTGTGTTGCCTAACACCAATCCTGAAATTTCAACAACCATTTGTAGTTGAGATTCCAAAATCTACCTAAGGTACAGAGCACTTTCCCAGGCTTTGGGCTTGAATATGCAACAGGCTGCTGAACATCCGCATTTGGATGTCCCACAGACATATCAAACTCAACCTGGCGAAAACTGACTCATTCCTTTCCTCAGTAAATTCTCTTCTGCTCTTGTGTTCAGAAGCTTCAGAGCTTCTGTTTTGTTTGTTATAAGCAGAATCACCCAGTCTATCATCTCCCAAGATAGAAATTACCCACTTTGTCGTCTGCTAAGATAGAAGGGCCACCACTGTCGAGCCCTTCCTTCTTCTTTCTTGGCGTTGACCTTCTATCGATTGCCAATACTGCTGAATTTAACCCCTTAACATGTTTTTTTCCTTCTGTTTTTGTTTTGTTTTTTGAGACAAAGTCTCCCTCTGTCACCCAGGCTGGAGTGCAATGGCATGATCTCACCTCACTGCAACTTCTGCCTCCCAGGTTCAAGCAATTCTTGGGCCTCAGCCACCCAAGTAGCTGGGATTACAGATGTGCACCACCATGTCTGGCTAATTTTTGTATTTTTAGTAGAGATGGGGTTTTGCTGTGTTGACCAGGCTGGTCTCGAACTCCTGGCTGTTAGGCAGGAATCTAGACCCAATATGGTGGTATCACCCAGCATGGCAGGCCCTTTGTTAGGACTTCCCACCCTTCACTTCCTGCTAAGACTCTCAGCGTGCCAAAAAAGCCCACCTCCGCCAAAAAACCCCCACTCTGTGCAAGCTCCTGGACACGTCATTCCTCAGAAACCGAAACCTACAAACCCCACCTACTTCGCCCTATAAAAGGCCCCCGATACCCACCCCGAGGGTGACTTCCTCGGCCTTCCTCCTAGGAGACCGGTGAACCTTGCCCACAAGCCCAGTAAAGGCTACCTCTGTTCTCATCTGCCTCATGTCTTCTTGCTTGGCTCCCCATTACATTACACTGGCCTCATGTGATCTACCCGCCTTGGCCTCCCAAAGTCCTGGGATTACAGGCCTGAGCCACCATGCCAAGCCTACCTCTAAACATTTCTCACATCTGTCATCTATTCTCTGTACTTACTACCTTTATTCTGGTCAGATAATCATCATCTCTTACCTGGGTTATTGCTAAATCTTCCTCAATGGTTTTCCTGAAGCGAATATTTTACCCCTGAAATCTATGCTACTCACAATTATGAGATGAAAAATATAAAATGGTGAACTTGCCTTTTTACATCTATGCTTGAAATCTTGAATGGCTTCTCATCAATCCTAGAATAAAGTCTTAGTATTTGCTTTGTATTAGGCTTCTGGGAAGAATTAAATGCCATACTCATAAAGGTGTATCTGAAGACAAACTAACGAAGAAACTATTTACAGAAGTTTTGGCAGGGTAAAATAAAGTAAAAGGCCTAGTGAGGCGCTCAGGAACCAGCAACATTATAAAAGTTTTACCACACTGGGTTGTAGGAGGGATGTGTAAAAGGAATGGTGTAGCCAGAATCTCATAAGAGCTGGAACCAAGAAGGAGGTGTCCTTGGAAAGGTGCCGTAAACTTAGGGGAGTGTAGCCTTTGCCATATCACAGACCTGCAGAGAGGAAGCCTTGCGGATAAACACCCCACCTCTCTCTACTCCCACCCTCCAATCTCTTGCCAATGCCTCCCATTGGTCCAACCTAACTGCTAGTCAAAGGGCAAGAGATTATCTGTGATGCCACCCACAAAAGTCAGCCTCTTGGGGAACAGAGCAGGTGGCCCAGTCCTGGAGGAACAAGTGGTGACTATTTAGCACAATAAGCTAGTCAAGGTTTTTTGCTAATGGCTTTTGCCTAACAGTACCCTTCTCTTATATCTTTCTAACTGGGTGTCATGCTGCAAATGATATGAAACTGCTTATTATTATCTAAACCCTGGTGCTGTTTTCTGTCACATACCTTTATTCTTAGTGTTTTCTCTGCCTGAAAGGCTCTTTCTCAGTCCTCTTTACCTCAGTGATTTTCAACCAGGGAGAGATTCTGTCTCCTCTAGTAATATTTGGCGATGTCTAGAGATATTTTTGGTTTTGTCACATGTAGGGGGGATGGTTGGTACTGGCATTATAGGTTAAAGTCAAGGATGCTGCTAAATATTGTATAATGCCCACAACAAATAATTGTGTGGTCAAATATGTTCATCGTGGCAAGGTTGAGAAACCTTGATGTGGTCCCTTGCCTTAAAGTCAGCACTTAAGTCTGTTACACTCAGCACCACTATCACCCCAGAAGCTCCAAAGCTTTTGTTTTGTTGGTTATAAGTGGAATCACCCACTTTGTCATCTCCTAAGATAGAAATCTGGTCTTCACCCTCGAGCCCTTCCTCTTCCTTGTCATCTATAATTGCCAATACTATGGAATTTAACCTGTAAATATTTCTCAGATCTGTTATCTATTCTCTGTACTTACAACCTTTATTCTGCTTACCTGGATTGCAGGCAGGGCTTCCTGGCCTTTCTCTTCCTAGATATTCATACAAATCCTCAAGCATATCTCGAATTCTATACTTATCACATGGTTCTTTTTTTTTTTTTTTTTTTTTTTTTTTTTTTGTCATCCGCAAATACACGTCAGGCTCCACCAGCTAATGAGGACAAATGAGGTCACATTGGCATTTGTATTGATATTTTGGGGGCAATACAGGTTTTTTTTTGTTTGTTTGTTTTTTGTTGTTTTGTTTTGAGACAGAGTTTCACTCTTGTTGCCCAGGCTGGAGTGCAATGGCACGATCTTGGCTCACTGCAACCTCCGCCTCCCAGGTCCAAGTGATTCTCCTGCCTCAGCCTCTGGAGCAGTTGGATTACAGGCGTCTGCCACCACGCCCAGCTAATTTTTTGTATTTTTAGTAAAGACGGGGTTTCATCATGTTGGCCAGGTTGGTCTTGAACTCCTGACCTCAGGTGACCCACCCGCCTTGGCCTCCCAAAGTGCTATGATTACAGGCATGAGCCACCATGCCTGGCTCACCTGCAATACAGGTTTTGTTTGTTTGTTTGAGATTAGAGTCTTGCTCTGTCACACAGGCTAGAGTGCAGTGGCCGATCTCCACTCACTGCAACCTCCAGCTCCGGGTTCAAGCGATTCTCCTGCCTTGGCCTCCCCAGTAGCTGGGATTACAGGCACATGCCACCACAGCCAGCTAATTTTTGTATTTTTAGTAGAGATGAGGTTTCACCATCTTGGCCAGGCTGGTCTCAAACTCCTGACCTTGTGATCCATCCGCCTCTGCCTCCCAAAGTGCTGGGATTACGAGCATGAACCACCATGCCTGGTCACAGGTTTTCTTAAGAAGCTTTCTGGTGGGTCTCAGCAGCTTGGGCGGCGAGAGGAGCGGCAGCGGCCAGGCAGCCCCGCTTCGCAAAGGCTCTCAGTGCGACGAGGCCTGCAGGCACCTGGCATGCGCCCTCCTCGTCACCAGGATGCCCAAGAGGAAGGACATGAAGGGACCACGAAGAAAGAGCCCAAGAGGAGATTGGCGCAGTTGCCAGCTAAACCTGCTCTCGCAAAAGGGGAAGCGAAGCTGAAAAATGCAGCAGCGAAGGATACATCTTCAGACAAAAAAGTGCAAACAAAAGGGAAAAGGGGAGCAAAAGGAAAACAGGCCAAAGTGGCAAACTAAGAAACTCAAGAAGATTTACCTGCAGAAAACAGGGAAATGAAAACTGAGGAGAGTCCAGCCTCTGATGAAGCAGGAGAGAAAGAAACCAAGTCTGATTAATACCGTATACCATGTCTTATCAGCGGTCCCTTTCTCTCTTCTTGTGCAATCCAGAGGACTATTTCTTATCAATTATTTTGTAAATGCAAGTGTTTTAGTAGCTCTAGAAACATTTTTAAGAAGGCGGGAATCCCACCTCATCCCATTTTTTAAGTGTAAATGCTTTTTTTTAGAGGTGAAATCATTCGCTGGTTGTTTATTATTATTATTTTTTTGGTACAACCAGAAAATAGTGTGGGACATTGAATTATGGGAGACTTTGACTGTCTCAGGTGTCAGCTTAACATTCCATAGATGGGGGGTTAGATTTTATATCGTATAATACAAAGCATATTAAATGGCAATCTGGAGTCAGTCCTGCATTTAATGTCTTGAACATTTTTAATTACTTCTATTTCCTTGTTGTTTTTTAGTAGAATTGTTTCCTAAAGAAAATCGCTCCTTGATCACGGCTCTCCCTGTCGGAATTGTGTGCACGCTGTAAGATCTTTGATTGTGGCAGTCCTGTTTTCCTAATAACTTTGTTACTGTGCTGTGAAAGATTACAAATTTGAATATGTAGCGTACATGCTATTCAGTTGTGAATTGGTGAGACGTATATAACAGCTTATTAGCATGTGAAGATACCGATAGCCTCTTAAGGAAAATTTGCTTCCAAATTTTAAGGGGGAAAGTCACTGGAATAACTTTAAAAAAGAATTACAATACATGGCTTTTTAGATTTTTGGTATGTGTGTTAAGAATTGTGTACAAATTTAAATGTCTGTACTGATCCTCAACCAGTAAAATCTCAATTATGAAAGAAAAAAAAAAAAAAGCTTTCTCATCTATTTCCCTCGCAGGTGTCTTCCATGTACTTAGAAACGGTGTTTTTGGTATGCTGTTTCAGACCATTACACCAAATATATTGAAGAACACTCCATGCTACTTTCGCTGTCAATCATGGCTCCTGTGATAGTTATGTTCCCAGCCTGGGGTGCAAAATCTCTCCCCACAGCTGTAAAATTTTGAGACACCCAAAGTCCGTGCATTCATCAGTCCTATATGAATTGAAACTAGACTTTGTTCAGTATACATTAAAGAGAACATTATTCTATTTAACTCAGTTCTTCACTTTGTTTCCTGAGCCCCAAAACGTATGGTTGGTACCTGGACAACACAAAGTCACACATAAAAACTCTTCCCGTGACTCTTCTGTCCCTTCTCCTCGGGCTTTTGTGGTCAACTCTTGCACCATCACTCACTAGCTAAAGGATTTTGGTCACATTATTTAATCTCTGTAGCCTTCAGCGTCTTTTCCTGCAATAAGAAGGCATTAGACACTGGACAGTCTCCAAGACACTTGCTGGTTTTAGGTTTGCATGAGTCACTGGAGATGAGTGGAATATGTGAAGAGAAGAGAGCAGAACGGATCAGCCAGTGATGGCAATGTAGAAGGCGAGAAGGGGGTTATGGGTGAAATAGGTAGAGAAGGAAATTATAAAGTATAATGTCAGTTGTGCTGGGATTCTCTTTTTAAATTTAATTTTTTATTGTTTTTGGATACAGAGTCTCACTCTGTCTCTCAGGCTGGAGTGCAGTGGCGCAATCTTGGCTCACTGCAACTGCGGCCTCCTGGGTTCAAGTGATTCTCATGCTCAGCTTCCCAAGTAGCTGGGATTACAGGCATGCACCGCCACACCTAATTTTTTTTTTTTATTTTTAGTAGAGACTGAGTTTTGCCATGTTGGCCAGGCTGGTCTTGAACTCCTGGCCTCAAGTGATCCGCCCACCTTGACCTCCCAAAATGCTGGGATTACAGACATGAGCCACTGTGCCTGGCCTTAATTTTTAATTTTGACATAATTTTAGACTTACAGAAAAATTGCAAAGATAGTACAAAGATTTTTCCAAATACCTTTCACTGAGCTTACTTTAATGTTAAATCTCACATACACATGATACTTTCATCAAAACTAAGAAATTAATATGGATACAAACTGTTAACTCAATCATAAATGTTATTCAGATTGCATCTTTAAAAAAAAAAAAGTTTGCCCCTTTTCTGCTCCAAGAACCTATCTAGTACCCCTCATTGCATTGAGTTTTCATATTTCCTTACTCTCCTTCAATCTGATGCAATGTTTTTTTCTTTCATGACCTTGACATATTTGAAGAGTACTGGTCAGGTATTCTGTAGAATGATCCTCAATTTGGATTGGTCTGATGATTTCTTCATAAGGTTATGAATCTTTAGCAAGAATTTCATGGAAGCAGTCTACCCTTCTCAGTGTAAAATATCAAGGGGCATATGATGTCCTTGTCTCTTGTTACTGGTGATGTTCACCTTGATCACTTGGCTAAGGTGGTGTTTGTTGGACTTTTTCCCTATATAATTAATAAACATCTTGGGAGGTAATATTTTGAGACTGTACAAAGATCCTGCTTTTCCTTAAATTTTGCCTACGAATTTTAGGATCCAGAGGTGGATCTTGCTCACAACAATTTTTATTCTGGTGTTCTAATGGCGATTTTCTATTTCTCTTATTACTTTCATAATTATTAATTGAAATTCCTCTGTAAGGAAGAGCTAGTCTTTCTCCTGCATTTATTTATTCAATAATTTGTTTATGTCAGTATGGACTAATGGATATTTGTTGTATTCTATGGGTTACAAATCAGTACTATTGTTATTAATTTTTTGTTGTTGCTCAAATTGTTCCAGCTTTGGTCATTGAGAGCTTATTCATGTTGGCTCCTGGCTCTTTTGACATGTCATGTGTTCTTTTCTTGGACACTTCCTTATTGTTTAGCACCTTGAGACACTCCAAATTCATCTTGCATTTTTCCTGTGCCAGGCTGGAATTAACCATTTATCCAGAAACCCCATTCCTGTTATTGCAGAATGATATTTAAAAACAAAGATCTGGGTACTAGGTGTGCCCATTGCTACTGGGGTGTCATTGAGTTTGGGCTCTCTCAGCAGAGAGAGCTTGGACATGTCTGTATGTATATTAATCCATGCAAACATACACTTGTATTTATTTCTGTGTCTGTCTCTATATGTACATATTAAAAAGCTGATTCTTACCATACCCCTGTTTGCTATCCAACACCACAAGGTTTATTATAGCCTTATGCTGTCCTTATTTGTAACTTCTTTCTCAGATAGTGAGAAAATTTGATCTCATTTACATCATATTTCCCTATTTGTTTAACCCTAGCATACACATACATTAGTTTCAGAATTATTAACCTATACCCCTGTGAGAAACAAATTTACTAATAAAAGTGAATGTTTTGTGTGTGGTCTTTTTGCCTAATAATATTCAGTCAAAATATTATTTTCTGGAGGTAGGGCATATCTTTTTTCCTTGCTCCCTTCGCTGTGGCTATGTCACTCAGTAATATAGTTAGGGTCATTTGCTGCAATTTATATATTATTCGAGTCCCCAACCTCCACCCCCACTGCAAATCAGGGTTGAGTTTTTTTTTTTTAATTTACATGTAGTAAAATTCATTATTTGTGGTTTATAGCTCCATGGGTTTTGACAAATGCATAGTTAGGTATGCATCCTCACCCCTCAGTCATGGCAGAATGGCCCCATTATCTCCAAAATTCACTTGTTCTGCACCTTTGAAGTCATCCCCTCCTGTGATCCCTACCCTTAACAGTCACCACCAACTTATTTTCTGTCCCTATTTTTTGTTTGTTTGTTTGTTTTAAATAGAAGGTCATATGAGTAGAGTCATATAATTTGGAGCATTTGGGGTCTGGCTTATTTCACCTTAGCAAACTCATTTCAGATTCATCCCTGTTGTGTCAATTAGTTTATTCCTTCTTATTGCTGAATAAGATTCCATTTTATGGTCGTACCACAGTCTGTTTATTCATTTACAAGTTAAAAGACATCTGGATTTGTTCCAGTTTATGGCCATAATGAATAACACTTGCCATAAACATTTGCATACAGGTTTCTGTATGAATATAACTTTTTCTCTCTTAAGGGTGATTCATATGGTAAATATATGTTTAACTTTAAGAAACTTTAAAAACAATTTTAAAAATTTAAAAAATGTTTTAACTTTAAGAAGCTGCCCAAAGTTTCTATAAATATGGCAAGTTGCAGTTCCTTTTATTTAAAAAATAGAGAAAGTCAACTCGTCAGCACCCATCAACTCGTCATTTACATCAGGTATAACTCCCAATGCAATCCCTCCTCCCTCCCCCCTCCCCATGGTAGGCCCCGGTGTGTGATGTTCCCCTTCCCGAGTCCAAGTGATCTCATTGTTCAGTTCTCACCTATGAGTGAGAACATGCGGTGTTTGGTTTTCTGTTCTTGTGATAGTTTGCTAAGAATGATGGTTTCCAGCTGCATCCATGTCCCTACAAAGGACACAAACTCATCCTTTTTGATGGCTGCATAGTATTCCATGGTGTATATGTGCCACATTTTCTTAATCCAATCTGTCACTGATGGACATTTGGGTTGATTCCAAGTCTTTGCTGTTGTGAATAGTGCCGCAATAAACATACGTGTGCATGTGTCTTTACAGCAGCATGATTTATAATCCTTTGGGTATATACCCAGTAATGGGATGGCTGGGTCATATGGTACATCTAGTTCTAGATCCTTGAGGAATCGCCATACTGTTTTCCATAATGGTTGAAAGCAGCACACCAACATGGCACAAGTATACATATGTAACAAACCTGCAAGTTATGCACATGTACCCTAGAACTTAAAGTATTAGAAAAAAAAAAAGTGCCTAAAATAAAAATTCTAGCTTGTTAAGTATAAAAAAAAATTAAAAAAATAAATAAATAAATAAAAAATAGAGAAAGTCACACATGAAAAATTTCCTGCCTTCAGGGTTACCTTTACAGTAAATTAATTTTTTAATCTTTCTGTAAGCATATCGTTTATTTCATGCTTTTATCTGATTGTGAAGCAATATTTACATAGCTATCACAATAGTTAATTATACTAAATGTGGGTATATTACACAAACACTAACACAAATTACAGGTGTGACATAAAATATAATTATATGTGTAAAATATACATATAATAAATAATTATGTATATAATTATACATATAAAAATATAATTATACATTCATATAGTTCAGTTTTTTCTGTTGTCGCTAGTAAAAATTCACTCTATTATTTGTTGATCACAAGGTCCATAGTCAACACTTTGTTTTAATGAATGACTTGAGCATCAAAGCCTATAAAGCACATTTATTTAAAGACAATTGTTTTATAGAGATGTTTTGGAAACTGTTTTAGAAAATACAATTTCTCTCAGAAATAAATAGAAGTACACTTGTTTCCTGGATATTTCAAAAAAGAAGAAACAAAAAATAGAAACAAAAAAAATCAAAATTTTAAATGTGTTTTATCTAATAATTCTATTTCTCGGAATTTACATATTATTCTTTCTGGTCAGAGGATTGAACAATGATTATGCTAATAGTGTTACTTATTATAGTAGAAAATTGGAACCAAAGTAAGTATTTTCGAAAAATAAATAATGCACATGAAACATGATTAATCAAATGCACATGATACATGATTAATCAAATGGAAATGCTCCTAATATGAGTAAAATAAGCAAATCAGAAAACAGTTTATATGTTCCAAATCCAAATTGTGTTTCTAAATATATGTAGAAAAATACTGAGTAACTAAAATGTTGTGTTTCTAAATATATGTAGAAAAATACTGAGTAACTAAAATGTTAGGAATGGTATTTCTTTCTGGTTGGAAAAATTGTGAGTGATTATTGTTTTCCTCTTTACATGTAACTAAATATTCTATCATATATATATGTTAATTCTACCATCAGGAAAAATACTGTTTTAAGTAAGGGCAATCCCCTACTTAAAATAAGTTTACCCTGCTAATTCTTATAAAAAAAGAAAAAACAACAAACATTCATAGTTGAATTGATCTGGCAGTTGGATGAGGCAATACCATTATTTTCTATTAGTGTAAGTATGCAAGTTGTGAATCACTGCTTTAGCAGACAGTCCTAAAACCTTTATCCCACACTCAGTATCTTTTCCATTCTCTCTCCACATCCCCTTTTTACTCTTTACTGTGTTCTCCTAATTCTTATAAAACTTTAGCTAAAATAGTGACAATGAAAGTGTCAGTAACATTTACCATTAGAAGTTTTCAAGTCTCCTCTGGGATATGTTCTTACATTATTTCTTTAATCATTTATCCATTCCCTCTCCTCTTTTTACTTTCTGGAACTTCTATTCATCATGGGTTAAACCTCTTGATTTGCTCTCTAATTTCTTTATACCAGCTTCACTTTTTAAAAATTCATACATCATATTTGTACATATTTATGAGGTACATGTGATATTTTGTTTCATGCATAATATGTGCAATAATCAAGTCAGCATATGCAGGTTACTCAAAACCTTGAGTATTTATTATTTCTATGTGATGAAAACATTTCAAGTTTCTCTTCTTGCTAGTTGAAATATACAACACATGCTCTCCATTTTGTTTGTTTGTTTGTTTGTTTTTGCAATGGAGTCTCGCTCTGTCGCCTAGGCTGGAGTGCAATGGTGCAATCTCGGCTCACTGCAACCTCCACCTCCGGGGTTCAAGCAATTCTCCTGCCTCAGCCTCCTGAGAAGCTGGAATTACAGGTGCACACCACCACACCCGGCTATTTTTTTTTTTTTTGTATTTTTAGTAGAGACGAGGTTTCACCATGTTAGTCAGGCTGTTCTCGAACTCCTGACCTCGTGATCCTCACACCTCAGCCTCCCAAAGTGCTGGTATTACAGGAGTGAACCACTGCAGACAGCCCCTATTTTTAAAAATAATTTCAACTTTTATTTTAGATTCAGGAGTACATGTGTAGTTTTGTTACATGGGTATATGATGCGATGCTGAGGTTTGGGGTACGATTGATCCTGTCACCCAGGTACTGAGCATAGTACCCAATAATTAGCTTTTCAACCCTTGCCCCCCACTTCTCCTCTGCAAGTCCCCAATTTCTCTCACTGTGATCTTTATGTCCATGAGTACCCAGTGTTTAGCTTCTACTTATAAGTGAGAACATGTGGTATTTGATTTTCTGTTTCTGCCTTAATTCACTTAGGATAATGGCTTTACACTAAATTTTGACAAATACCATTTATCAAGATGAAGGCCACAAAAGGCCTGAGAAACTTGACTTGCAGAATGTCTCAGTAAGTTTACTCTTGGTTTTATTGACTCATTCATTCATTCATTTATTCATACATTTATTCATCTATCCCTTCACTGTTTCTACAATTATTTATTAAACGTATTTATTTAGCTATATTTTAGGTGCTGGGAAGATAGCAATTAACAATACAGACAAAAATATATATTCTTGGGAAGCTTAGACATTTATGGATAGACGGGGAAAATAATCGCTAAGTAATAATATGATAGATGGTAAAAAGCACTAAGGAGAAAAATAAAGCAAGGAGACAAAATATTGGGGGATTGAGTTTAAGATCACCATGAAAGTGACATTTGAGTAAGGCCTGGAAGACAGGGCGCTCCCCATGCCAGGATCTGGGGTAAATCCACCAAGACTCAGAGGAGAGGAACAATAGGCCTACAGTAAAGGGAGAAAGTCTTGGCTGTTTGAGGAATGTAAGGAGTTCCAAGTGACTGAACTAGAGTGAATGTAGTAGGAGGTGAGGGCAGAGAGGTACCTGGAGCTGGGGAAGCTCAGCAATGGGGCCACTGGAACCGTCGTAAGGACTGCGGGGTTTTACTCTTGGTAATTGGAGAGTAATTGGATGATTCTGAGCATGCAGATGACAGATGACATGAGTCCATTGACATTTTTACAGGATTGCCTTGATTGTTTTGTTGAAATAAGCTATCCAGCAAGCAAAGACCAAAACAGGGAGACTAATTATTGTAATAATGTAGGTGTGAGACGAGAGTGATGTGGGTTAGCAGAGTAGCAATGGGGTGGTGAGCTGTGGCTAGATCCTGAAGACATTTTAAAGGTATAAAGGACAAATAATAATAGCTCACACTTACATCTCCTTACTATTTGCCAGGCACCATCCTAAGTGCTTACATGTTTATTTATGTCCATTCTTTACAAATAAGGATACTGAGGCACAGAGAGGTTATAAAACTTGTCTAAGACCTCCTAGCTAATAAAACAACCAAGATGCAAACTCAGGCAGTCTCACTTCAATTTTATGTTTTCTTAATCATATCAATAGCACCTTTTGATGTAGATATTTAGGCAAAGCACTTAGAGCCTAACCTAATGAGTATTCTTAAGGAAACACAAATTCTAAATGATACATGCAGATAACTGTCACTCTATAGCAGGAATAATTTGAAGCTTTATGAACCATGACTTTATTATGTAAACAACACAGATATTCAAAACAGAAGTTGGTTCATATTTGTTGGAAATGTTGTAGAATTGTCGATAACCTTATAATGAACAAACAGAGGACACTGGCTCAAATTAAGATTACTAATCACATTAGAGCTTTGTAATTTTAGAGCTTAATGAAAATGGTCATAAGATCTGTTATTGAAAATAAACTGCCAGGAGTCTCCCCAGTCAGCAGAATAGTAACATGAATTTAAAACTATTAGTCTGTATGATGATAAAAGTGAAGTGAGGTCCATTATTTGGGGTAACACTAAGTTTAGTAACTGGGGCTGTATCTCACCTCAAGTAGACAGGTGCTAGTGTTTCAAAAGCAGAGAGATTGATTTCTAGCTCTAAATTGTTGTGGGATTAGCAGTCCCTAAAGCTAGGATGCTGTTCTTAGTACTTGGAGTACTGAGAACTACCAAATGGCTCTTATTTTAAAGCAGCCCAGGGAATTTTCAGGTGAATTTGATGAAATGATAATTGCACTTGAGACATGGGGAGAAAACACATTTTTCCTTTGATTAGCTAGTTCTCCTAATTTCTTGTCATTAATTCTTTTCATTGTGGATGATAATGAACAGCTTTGGGAGAAGTTCTAATTTCTTTTCAAGTAAAGGCATGAACATTTCTACAGATACGAGGAAAAAGAGCATTTCTCTAAAATGCAACATGATGTGTGTGTCACTCTTAATGTTCAGGAACAATAAAAGAGTCAATTCTTTCCCCCTCCAGTGTTTTCTTACATTTTATAACTAGTTCAGATTCAGGTGTCCACTGTCCCTAATAAATTAATAATATTATTGTAGTTTTCATTTTTTAATTTATAAGCACTCCATAAATTGTTATAATTAATATTATATTTTTGCTCTTATTAATAGACTGTCTCAAAAGAATTTTTTACTTTTGCTTCGACAATATGTAATAGAAACAATTTAGATGCATATTATCACAGATTAGGACTGTGAAAGGTATGTTGGGATACAAATCTTTTATAATGCATATTCCCTTTTTCAAAACTTGATCTCATAGAAATATCCTAGGGTTTAAATATTATCATTTCATCTGTGCATTGTAATTCTTTTAAAGATATGAAAGGATTTGTGCTAAATAAAGAAAAATAAGTCCGTTTATAAATATACACACATACACATAGATGCATATCGTATATAAGGCATTCAAACCTAATACAAGATCTGTGTATATTAAAAATGATAATTCAGATGATAATGATGTATCAGTGTAGGTTCATCATGTGTAACACACGGCCCACTCTGAAGAGGGATGTTAATAATGGAGGAGACTGTGCATGCGGGGCAGGGAGTATATGGGAAATCTCTGTATCTTCTGCTTAATTTTGCTGTGAACCCAAAACAGCTCTAAGAAATAAAGTCCATTAAAAAATAATAATTGCAATGTTAGGCTGGAGAAGCTCATCATATAAAAGTCAGTTAATACAAATTAAAACTCCTTTGATGATGTTCCACTTAATAATGATGCAAATCTTATACATTTTATGATACATATAAAAGTAAAAATACAAAGCACTAGGATATAGAAGAGTATTACTAGGTTTAACAATTAAAAAGTTATCATCTGTGTAATATAGTTGAGTTACCACAACTGTATGACACATGACCCTTGAGTGTTTTTACTTCTTTGTGCTGTTATTTTACTCAGTTTAACTGCTAGTTTGGTGCTCAGTTCCAGAGTAGAATAGAGGTGATGTTTCTGGTGTCAGATGTCGCTACGTTTATGTAATCAGCCACACTATCAATTCTAAAGATGTGCTTTGGAGGAAGGAACACAGGGAGAAGTCATTGTGTGGGGGATAGGAAAAGAGAAGGCAGAAGGATAGAACAATTGTTTCCCTTAGCTTGGCTCTATTTTTTTGAAGTGCTTTGTTGGTTAAAAGAAGGTTAGCAATGGATCTGAGTCAGTCCATAACCTTTAATGCCACTTACCCAATGCTGATTCTCTTTCTGAATCATATTGTTAAGGATTCTATTAATTCACCAGCAACTGTGTGATTTTGCCCTGTTTAGGGAAAATGGCTCAATTTCATTGATTTTTGAAGCTTTTCACAGACTAATTTAGAAAGATACTATTGAATTTAAAAAACAAAAAAATCATCTCTATTACAACGCTACATTGTAAAAGTTCACAAGGACACCAAAGTGTGTATTAGTCCTTTTTATTAGTCTCTTATGGGTTCTCTACACTTTCGCAGTGCTGTTTGTTCCCTCCAGCCCTTGTTAAATTCTGAATTGAAGAATTCAGCGTTCTATGAAAGCCCTTCTTTTTCTACATTTAGTTCCTGAGATTTCTCACTTTTGGATTTGAGAAATCGAGACAACCTTAAGATCGAAAGTGTACTGTACTTACAGCCTTTTCTCAATTCTTAGTGCAAACGAACGTAAATGACGTCCACTTTGATATGGTTTGGCTGTGTCCCTACCCAAATCTCATCTTCAATTATAGCTCCCATAATTCCCACGTGTTGTGGGAGGGACCCAGTGGGAGATAATTGAATCATGGGGGCGGTTTCCCCCATCCTATTCTCGTGGTAGTGAATAAGTCTCACGAGATTCGATGGTTTTATAAGGGATTTCCCCTTTCACTTGGTTCTCATTCTCTCTTGCCTGCCACCATGTAAGGTATGCCTTTCACTTTCTGCCGTAATTATGAGGCCTCCCCAGCCACGTGGAACTGTGAGTCCATTAAACCTCTTATTCTTTATAAATTACCCAGTCTCGGGTATGTCTTCAGCAGCAGCATGAAAAAGGACTAATACACACTTTGGTGTCCTTGTGGACTTTTACAATGTAGTGTTTAGGAATGCCACTGGTGCAGAATCACAACAATGGGTTCTGCTGAAGCTTGGCTTCATTCATACAGAATCGGGCTGAAGTTTATCTTTTTTACAGCTATTAAAGGAAAATTTGCTGAATACATGAACAGGGTTAATAAAGTAGCAAGGACTGGGGAAGATTTCATCGATGCACTGTTCCCAAGCACTTTAAATGAATCAGTTTTTAGAACTGTATCTTATTGATTTGGTAAAAATCTTAGAGCAGAAGTGGAACTTGGAGACTATAAGCTCTAAATGCTTTATTTTGCAAATGAAGAAACTGAAAAAAAAAGAGAGCAAATTATGATTCTCCTAAGTGCCCGAAGCGGGCTACCACCCCTGTTTCCAGTTGCCTCTTCTCCAACTGCAACTGGGTTCTTTCTATCAAGTCATGCCAGCAGGACATAGTGGAGAAACTACAATACTTTATTAGGTTAGAGTGTGTTAATTTGAAAGTAATCATTAATGTCTCAAAAATAAATCCGATTTTCAAGCTAATTTATACAGGTCTCTTTCTGTTGGTTTTAACAAGGTTTTCTCATATTGGGTATTAGTTTGGGGATTAAGTGGATGATGTTAGTTAATCAATCTGTAAATTCACAAGAGAAAGGAAGTATTAAAGTTGTCTGTATCTTTTCTCTTAAAATCTTTTCAAATTCCATATGTTTGAATTTATGATAATATTTACAAAGCTGTCTAAAAAAAAGTTTTGGTTGAAATGAAGTTTTGTGGGTGACTGGGTTTTATATTTAGAAATAATAATGCGCTGCATTATAAAGTGAAGAATGTTTATGAAAGTTTGGAACCAGTTTAACACTGAATTACCACTAAATATCAAGTTATTTGTGTTACCATATTTGCCTCAAGTATTTCCTTTTATATTTAGCAAACATCATGGCTTCAAAATATGAAAGGGTTTTCAAAAAGTGGTCCCAAGGACCGTTTTTGAAGCTTCCCAGGGGCAAGTTTTAGTTTTATGTTATCAAATAAGCTACTTCATTATTCTGGATTTGCATGTTGACTTGCAGAGATTTGAAGGTGGGGTGTGGGTGGTTTAGACAATGCATCCCATCTATACTTTCTGGGATTTTTGTGTTTGCTTGGTTTTGCTTTAGCATTGATGAATGCCTCACTCACTAGAATCTTTTTCATTCCTTTTAGGCAAACATATTACCAGAAATACAGCAGCCACTTTGCAGAAAGGAAGGATTATGTCAACTAGTTAGAAGATTCCCAGGTAATCTTTCGTTTGCTTCCTTGGGCGTAAATATGTGAGACATGCAGGCTTCCTTAGCAGACAGCAGCTAACACGGTCTCAGTTTAGCATCTTTTGCTCCTTTGGCTATCAATTCCACAATCACAGATCTGCCACAGTTCACAACACTTTGCCAATGAAAAGACCTACAGTGAGGAATAACAACCATAACGTTGGTATTCCTTTAGTTTTGCCTTCTGATTTGCCAGATGAATATATTTCTTATTCTCCTTTCTGTTTGCTTTTAAAATAATTGCTGCTTCATTTTTAAAGTAATAATTACAGTAGTTCTTAGTTATGTAACACTTGGGGTTTTTATCAAAGTATATATTTCTTTATGATTAAATTATTCTGATCCCAAAAAAATTTTCTCCTTTCTGGAATCCTCTCAGTTTGTCTGTGTGTTAAATACAGGACACTGAATGAATAAATTCTGCATTTTAATTATGTTAGGAAGTTGGGACAAAAATTACCATCTTCAATTTCCTCATGGGTTCCCAGAGTGGAAAAAGCGTCAGAAGGTATATGAGCCCTCATAGATGAAATAGGCCCTCATAGAAAAAATGATAGCCTACTTTAAAAGCCATCGGTGAAAGGATTCCTCAAATTTCTTGTTTTAAATACATTTAATGTTTAATAGTTTATGCTCCCAGAAAGTTCTTTACTACATAATTAAAACTTAGATCTGCATAGCTTTAATTTTGTTTTGTGTTAATTTGTCTCCTAGTTACATCAGGAAACAAATAATCGATTTTAATCCATCAGCTTTCCCATTGGGGTTTCTGCTCCCACTCCAAACATAAACCACACTGGCATGTTCCACTGTGAAGATTACAGTCATCGACTGATATTTACTGAGAATTAAAATAAAATAATAAATCTCAATTCAACTTTCAATTTAAGATACCTATCTAAAGAGCCATGTAAATTTGGTTCTGTAGTTATTGTTTTATATGACAATTATAACGGACTACATAAGCTGAGTGTTTTTTTTGTTTTTGTAAGTTCTAGCTGGAGAGATTTTTAATCATATAAAAAAAGTAATGTTTTGGGGAGAAGCAAATAAAATAACTATTCTCATTAATGCAATATTAAAATATCCAGAAATTCTTTAGAAAAGGCAATCTGAAGAAGTTATTTTTACATTTTGACCAGAACCTACAGATTTAAAAGTGTGTTTTTCTTTGTTGCTATTTACATTTCAGAATGGTTGATTCAGAACATTAAGTTTCTTTGGCTTTGTACTTAACACAATAATATCATAGAAATGAAAAGCTGTTTATGGTCAGAAATAGATTACCAGTTTTTTAGAAAGTTCCACCAAACAATTCTATATAAATTTACATTTTACGTTTTACGTCCATAAAACTAAGAAGTATTTTCTGTCTTCTTTTGCTTCAAACATTTTTTATTCTCAAAAACATCTATAAGTTCTAGGCATTTGTAGTTCTTTCTACACTCTGTCTAGTGCATTAATTTTGTATTTATCTCTGTGACTAACAAGATAGTTTCACAGAATGCAGTTTTTTAAGTGGAATTATTTCTACCATCATGTTATCTTTCTCTAGATGAAGATAATTTTCTTAGATATGTAGCTTTAAAGAAATGTCTGCAGCATGATTTTCTGATCTAAGTTTTATAAATAGTAGCTTTCGTTGTGGACTGTTGGTATAAATATATCATATATAATAAATTCAGTATTCACAAAATTAAAATTTTATTTGTCGTGAATGCTGAACATTTAATATTGAATACAGATTAGGTAGCAACATGTCAGTACCTAAATATATGGTATGATTATAAAAGTATGATGGTAAAACTAAACATAATATTATATAATGTAGATATTATATTTAAAGCCAAAATGTCTTGTATAATTTTAAGCTGTGTATCATTTGGAGGTTGACAAAACACAAATTTTGAAACCAAAGATTTTTAGCTCTGCCACCTATTCGCTGTGTGACTTCAGGGTTTTTTTGTTTTTTGTTTTTTTATCCACAAAGTGGAGTTAAGAAGACCCATTTCATAGGTTTAATTTTAAAAGTCAGATAGATTGTATATGTGTGTATGTATAACTTAATTTGAAAAATAAAGCATATTATTTATTATTCCTTACACATGATGTCCAAATAATGGTAACTGGATTACCCTAGATTTGAAAAGTCAAGCAGGCAAAAATCTAGAGGCAAAAGGCCCTGGAATACTTAATGTTTTCTCCCTTTATATGATAAATTATCACTAAGATTTTATCTTTCGGTCAAAAACTGTGAAGGGTTTGAGATCTTAACCCCTCTCACAAGCTCACAGGTCAACCTGCCGCAGTTTCATGGGTATTGGTAGAAGACATGAGATGCCTAGGTCAGAGACCAATGACTTTTTTATTTACAGCAATAAAAGTAAGCCAACTATCAGCACATGTACCAGTTCACTGAAGCATGTAGGCCCTCTGTATCTGTGGGTTCCACATCTCTGGATTCAATCAACCATGGATAGAAGTATTAGGAAAAATAATCTCACGAAATTCCAAAAAGCAAAACTTGAATTTGCTGCATGCTGAGTATTACATTGAATCCACGGGAATGAAACAATGTGCAGGCATTGTGTTAGGTATTATAAGTAATCGGAAGATGACTTAAAATATACAGGAGGATTGCGTAGATTATATGCAAGTATGACATCATTTTATATCAGGGACTTGAGCACCCATGGATTTTAGTATCCATGACCGGGGGGCGGAAGGGTGGGGTGCGGTCCTAGAACCAATCAACTATGCTTAGTGGTTTGCATTTCAAGAGAGGAACCCAGAGCTTAGGAAGTTTGAATCTTTATAATGTGCAGTGAGTATGCCTACCCTTTGCCCCAGAGGGAGACATTATATTTATTATACTGGACAAAAAAATAAATGTTCCTTTGCTTTGGAGTGAGGCACCATCTCTATTTTTCAAGGCTTTCCACTATATAACTATCTTTGAAAAGCTAGTTCAGAACAAATGTGGTCAGTGCCTCTGTTTGCAAAATCTGCAGGAATATGAAAGATAGATATAGCAGTGTCTCCAACAATTTCAGAGAGGAATACCTAACAAGTCCTAGCTCTGAGTCTGTCATTGTATAATTCTGAGCAAGATTTAAAACTTACTTGTACTGCACTTTTCTTATCTCTAAAAATACAGAGTTTGGCAATGATCAATAATGCTGAAATCTCATAATTCTGCTGTGCCTTTTCCCCATATAGACTTGCCATGGACTTTATCTTCAGTAGTAGGTACAGACAGGAATGCTAAGAAAGGAGAGACGATCATGCTGGTAAATGTGGCTGGAACCCACGCAAGTGAGGCAGGAGGAGGAGTGGTTGGAGATAGCACGTAAGGCTAACACAGTCTGTTCCATTCCATAGCCAGAGTGTACCTGACATTAGACTTGTGACTCACATTTAAGGGCACACACCCATGAAATTTTTACTGGCTAGCACAAAGATTTTTTTTTATCTTGCTATTTAATGCTTTGCCTTTTGAAAAAAATGTTTCATAGTTTTTAGTTGGCCCAAATTTGTTGCTAATGTTTTTTGTTGCTTTTTATTAAGTTTGCTCATTTTGATAAAAGGAAATTTTTCACCATATTTGGAAGACAAATATAAAAGAAAACATAAGATAACTGTTTTGCTTGGGTTGTGAGCTGTTGTTTTTGTTCTTTTTAGTACAGCATCGCCATCCAAAAAATCCTGGTTAAAAGTGTGCCCAATTTTGGCCATAACTCATTCTTTCCAGTAGTTTTATCTTAGCTCTGAGTGCTGACCTTCATGTGAAGCTTGAAATATACTGGGATTTGTATTCAAAGATAGCATTTTGAACATTTTAGGATTTGTGTCCTCATTAAAATAAGTAGCATGTGAGTACATAAAGAAAAAGGAAAATAATAGGTAAAATATAACACCTTTTGTTGTATCAAAAACAGTGGAGCTTTAAAAATTATAGGTAGCATTTACTACCAAATATAAAATATGTATTCAAAATAATACAATTAAAATAATTTTTAAACATTGACCAATAATAGTTATTTATTTTAGGTGGCACTGATGATTGCTCTTAATATCCCAGGTCTAATATTCTAGCAAACTTTCAGAGAAGGTTAAAGTTTGCTTGTTCTCTGTGTTCTCAAATCCTGATACCCCCTCTCTGTGGATTCTGTGGGCTCCTTAATGCTTCTGTCATTCCAAAGAATCTCACCTCTGTACCAAACATGATTATATTCCTTATGTAAAACATTCCATCCCCAAGTAAAATTCTCATCTCTTTAGTATGACTGACTTCAACTAGGTAATAGCAGAAAGTAAGCTGATGGAACTAATTCAGACTAAATTATACCCTCACCCCAGTTATAAGCCTCTTAGATGTATTTGCTTTTTTATAAAAGCAGCTTGCAAACCCAATGAATTTCTAATTGGTAGGATTTCTGGAAGTGCATTCAAATTTCCATTTAATTCATCAGTAAGCCATCCATCCCCAAAGCTTACCGAATTCATCCACTTTTCTCCATCTCTACCATGACCAACCTAGTCCAAATCAGCAGTCTCTCATATTCTTCTCACTTCCTTTCTTGCTCCTAAATAATCCAGTCCATTCTATTATCCAGACTCTAGCCAGATTGGTCTTCCTCCCACCATTTCATCAATAACTGAAGGAAGTTTATTAGGTCTGCTCACATAAGTCTGTTTAGGGACTGAAACAGTACAGCCTAGGTCATCAACTCTTTGATGTTCTGACATAATCCAGGGACAGATTTTATCTAGAATAGGAACGATAAGCCCAAATGCTCACAGGGCCTTGGCATGTGACATAACAAATTTCCTAACAAATTCAGAAGCTTTAGAGGACAGATAACATGCACCTTTTCAGTATTTGGTCTGCCATCAAATGTAGAGACTTTATTTTGCAAAAGCCATTTGGTCTCCAAGAAGAGAAGAGTTGAAGATACAGGAAAGTACAAGACAGGAGCAAGTGGCCTCCTCACTGACACATCTCTCTCAGCAAAGTTGGAAACCTCTGGATAAATTTTCTCATGTTTCTTATCCCTGTAAAATTCAGTAACCATTAGGATTCAGATCTCATCCAGTGCTCTAGTCCTTCTTCTCCCACTTCCTCATTCACATGCTTTCCTATACTCCTTTCCCTCACACATTCCCATAGCCCTTGGTAACTCTAGCTTCCATTTTCCCTCACAAAACAGAAATTTTGCTAGCCAAAGATGACAATGAAGCTGGGTGTTTTAATTAAAACTTTACTCTCTGGTATTAGCAGGAATTTTCAACATGTCTTTGCTACTTTTTCTTACTATCATCTACCAACTTTTGAACCATTCAGCTCTTTTTTATTGCTATTATTTCTTTTGAGATGAGGTCTCACTATATTGCCTAGGCTGGCCTTAAACTTCTGGGTTCAAGTGATCCTTCTGCCTCCACCTCACAAGTGGCTGAGACTACAGGAGCAGGCCACCATGCCTGGTTCATCCAACATATTTGATAAGAAACTTATCACGTGGGTTAATTTCTTCCTCTCCATTTCAAATCTGCAATCATTCTTGTCAGTTTCGACATCTGTAAAGATGGTCCTTTAATTTCATCAGCCTAATCTCATAGCTCTTTGAATTTATCCATGACCTCATTTCTTTTCAGCTTAAGCCACCCACCTCTGTAGCCCTGCTCAATAATTTTATCACCCACAGCTTTGTCTCTGGAAGCTCAAACTTACCACTTTATAATCACATTCTTTTGGGCTTCCTCATTCCTTCAACACCACCAATCTTGGAAACTCAGATGACGTTTTTGGTAATCTTAATTCTGTCACTTTACCCAAGTCCAACAGTCATTTTTCAAATCACAATTTCTTTGCTACCAAGCCTGGACCATTTAATCTGTCAGCTGAGGTAGAAACAGGAACATTCTTTCACACTAGCGCTTAAGCCACCAACCAATTCTAAATTCTGATTTCTCTTTTCCTACACACAAAAAATATGGTAGTAAATTGCACAGTGTGCTGTTCTCTTCCCCTAGGATGCCTTCCTCACTTACTAAAATAGAAAAAACAAATCACACTAATTCTGCAATTGTCAGCTCAACTACCACCACCACCAAGAAAATTGGCTAGTGGCCACTGAATTAACCGCACTCAATTACCCTCTAAAATACTTAGGAAAATTCATACCAAAAAAATTTAAGAACTATTCCTAGCATTCATAGTATAGAAGAATCTAAGATAAATTTCCATGTATTCTGAGGCTGATGGAACTAAATTGTAGTTCCTAATGCTCTGTTCAATTCAGTGTGGGTAGAGGAACCCTGCACCTCCATGATCGGGATGTATTTTAAAAGAAGAGCCAGCAGAATATGCTGATGGTTGAGATGTGGTTTATAGAAGAAAGTATCCCTAGAGTTTTTTCCATTTGTTCATTGAAATAGACAAATCAGACAGTGGGAATTAGAACATTAATTTGTCAGTCAACCATAGGCTTAAGAGAAGTCACATGGCAGATCACAGACACATTTCTTCCGATGTGAGCATATTGGTTTTAAAATGAAATATATATGTATATATATGAAAATGAGTATCCCAACCAAAGATAATTACTAGAAATGTTTTTGTGTATACATTTCATACAAAAAATTTAAACTTGTTTTTTTAGAGTATTGACTCGAGTATCTTCAGAGTGAAGTCTACCTAATTTGCTAAGATAGATTTACACTATGTTTCCTCTGTGTTCTTATTATACCTTGAAAAGCCTCCATTGTAGCAGTGTCACAATGTGGCTTTGTTGCACAGTTGACCCTTGAACAGTAAAAGCGTTAGAAGCACTGACTCCTCATGAACTTGAAGATTTGCCCATAACTTTTGATTCCCCCAAAACTTAACTATTAATGGCCTACTGATGACTGAAGCCGTACTGATAAAATAAACAGTCAATTAACAAATACTTTGTATGCTATATGTATTATATACTGTATTTTTATAATAAAATAAACTAGAGAAAACAATATGTTATTAAGAAAACCATAAGGAAGAGAAAATACATTCACTGTTTATTAAGTGGAAGTGGATCATCATGAAGGTCTTCATCCTCATCATCTTCATGCTGAGTAGACTGAAGAAGTGGAAAAAGAGGAAGGTTTGGTTCTGCTGCCTTGGGGAGGGACAGGCAGGGGTGGTGGAGGAGGGGGAAGAGGAGGCAGAGGCAGGCACACTCAGTATAACTTTACAAAATGTATCATAATTTCTGTCTGACTTTTTTGCTTTTTCATTTCTCTAAAAATGTTTCTATGTAACACCAGTCCTTCTACAGTTTACCTTAGCTTCAGTGCCCATATCATAGAAGGGCTCATGTTGTAAAAGAAGTCAAAAGCCCTCTTGTGTAATGCGAACCCTTCTTCCAGGTTGTCTAATGTCAACTTGTTTTCTGGCGCTGCTTCTTCTACATCTTCTTCATGATCTGGTACTTGTTTGGAAGGACTCATCTCCATGAAATCATGAATACTTCAAGTTATCTTTTGTTAAGTCCTCTGGTGTGGTGTCTATTCACTCTTAAATTTCTCCAAGATCCATATCTTGAAACTCTTTACCTCTTCCCTTTTTTCTTTTTTTGCCAAATCCACAAATTATTTCACAATTTCCTTGACTGGCTCTCTCATTAATCATGGAAAGCCACGTACAACATTGGGACACAGTTTTCTCCAGCAGGAATTTATTCTTTTGGGCTGATGGTTTTCATGGCTTTTTCTATAGCAACAGTGGCATCTTCAATGGTGTAATCCTTCCAGATTTTCATGATGTTCTCTCTGTTGGAGTTCTCTCCCATAGCACTGACAATCCTTTCCATAGAGTACTGTGTATAATGAGCCTTAAAGATCCTATGACCCCCTGATTTGGAGGCTGAATTAGAGACATTGTGTTTGAGGGCAAGTAGACCACTTTGATGCCTTCAAAGTGTAGAGCTCATGCAGTTCTGTGTGATCAGGGTCATTGTCCAATGTGAAAAGAACTTTAGAAGCAGTTTCTTACTGGCAAGGTAATTCCTGACTTCAGGAACAAAGCATTGATGGAATCAATCCAGAAAAGGGGTTCTTGTCCAGGCCTTGTTGTATAGCCAAAAGACTGGCAGCTGGCATTTATCTTTGCCCATCAAGGCTCAGGGGTTAGAAGCTTTGTAAGGACAGACCTGATCTTAAACCCAACTTCCCTTGCACAAAAGAGTTGAGTTAGCCTACTCTTCCCTGCCTTAAATCCTAGTGCTCACTTCACTTCCTTACTAATAAATTTCCTTTCTGGCTTTTTTTTTTTTTTTTTTTTTTTTAGGGCATCTTCATCTGCATTAAAAACTTACTCAGGCAGATATCCTTTCTCCTCAATGATTTTCTTACTGGTGTCTGGGAACTCGTCTGCTGCCTCTTGGTTGGCAGAAAATGCTTCTCCTGTTACCCTGACATTTTTTAAGCCAAACTTCTTTTTGAAATTATTAAGCCATCCTTTGCTAGCATTAAAATCTCACCTTTAGATCCTTTACCTTTCTCTTGCTTCAAGTTGTCATATAATGACTTTGCTTTCTCTTGAATCACATTAGAGTCTGCAGGCACGCCTTTTTTTTTTTTTTTTTTTTTTTTTTTTTTTTTTTTTTTTTTTTTTTTTTTAGCAATCCTCTACTCACATAAAAGCTGCGTTTTCAATACAAGATAAAAAGGTGTTTCACAAAAAATGCAATGTTTTCACATCTGCTTGTGTGGCTTTAGTGATGGCTTTATGAATTTTATTTTCTTTTGTTTATCATGGTCTGTATGCTGGATTCATTTATTCAGAAACGGTGGGCAACTGCAGCTACAGACCTCAATCTATGGTACACATCAAGGAATTCAACATTTTCTTGTAACATTGTGGATTTGTGTACTTCTTGGGAGCATTTTCAACATTACTAGAGGTACTTTGTATGAGTCCTACAGTGTTATTCAAGGTTACAGCACGGCATTAAACATGATGAAAAATACACAGGAACAACAGGAGTTTTTTTTTTTTTTTTTTTTTTTTTTTTTTTTTTTTTTTTTTTTTGAGACGGAGTCTCGCTGTGTCGCCCAGGCTGGAGTGCAGTGGCGCGATCTCGGCTCACTGCAAGCTCCGCCTCCCGGGTTCACGCCATTCTCCTGCCTCAGCCTCCCGAGTAGTTGGGACTACAGGCGCCTGCCACCACGCCCAGCTAGTTTTTTGTATTTTTTTTTAGTAGAGACGGGGTTTCACCGTGTTAGCCAGGATGGTCTCGATCTCCTGAGCTCGTGATCCACCCGCCTCGGCCTCCCAAAGTGCTGGGATTACAGGCTTGAGCCACCGCGCCCGGCTTTTTTTTTTTTTTTTTTAGTTTTTACTGCAATGCACAATTTGCTTGTCTGACAAACTGCTCAGGAGAAGATGATTAGCATCACAAGGTATTTTAAGCAAACACTGGAAATACTTGTGCTCCCTGCAATAACAACAGGAGATGGCTACAAATTTATTACAGTAGTATGGTGTGTACTACTGCTAATTTTATGCAGTTATGATTTAATACTGCATTTTTACATTTGTTTACCTTTCGCTCTACTCTACCACACATGGTCTCAATATGTTCGTGTGTATAACGTTTTTATAATTTTTTTTTTTTTTTGAGACAGAGCCTTGCTCTGTCACTTAGGCTGGAGTGCAGTGGCGCGATCTCACTGCAACTTCCGCCTCCCAGTTCAAGCAGTTCTCCTGTCTCAGCCTCCCAAGTAGCTGGGATTACAGGCATGTGCTGCCATGCCCAGCTGATTTTTGTTATTTTTAGTAGAGACAGGGTTTCATCGTATTGGTCAGGCTAGTCTCGAACTCCTGACCTCAGGTGATCTACTCACCAATAAATTTTAACTTTTTATAAGATTTGTGTACATTGCATAATAGTAAGTGATAAAATAGACTGAAATCTACATATATTTTACAATTTCATGGCATATCTAACTTTTTCTTAATTTTTAAAACGTTACTTCGCTGTGTGATTCAACTTTGAGATTTTTTTTAAATTATTGCAGATTTCCAAAATTTTTCCCAACATATTTATTGAAAAAACAATCTGCATATTTGTAAACCCATACAGTTCAAACCCATGTTGTTCAAGATTCAGCTGTATTTGTATGTGTTTGTCTCCCCACAAGGACTGAGATGCCCTGAGGGTGGGACATTATTTTTTCACTTTTCAAATTTAGTACATGGTCATAGTCCCTAATATATAATAGTAATAATGATTTTGAATGAAACATCCTAATGATGGGAGCCAGAGTTATGGAAGGGGACCACTGCCAATTATCAGAGAGTTTTGGCAATGCCTGGACTGATTTCTCTATGTATGCATTATGAGCTTGATATTGAGCTGATGCTATGGGGCAAATAACAAGGGTAGGATAAATCAAAAATATAATTCCTCACTCCTGTGAGATATAATTACACATTTTAAATAATAAGCTTTCTACATGTGTGAAAGAACTAGAGAACTAGTTTTAATATTATCCATAAACTAGGTAGAAAGATAGCAACACATTTCATAATACAGGATCAATTTCTGGGTGGTTACCATTGCAGCCGAGAGACTGTTACTGCTATCTAAAAGGACAGGTTTGACCCTTCCTCACGTGGTTGGTTGATCCTTATGCATGTGGTCTGGAGATGAACAAGTAATTTTTTCAGGCAGACTCATAGTTTTGTACATTTCAACCCAAGTCTTTAAGTATTTGTTCACCTTTCATTTGAGGAGAAGCTAAGTGCTGACTGCCAGAGGATGGAGTAGGAACACAATGGTGAGAATTTTCTTTCTCTTCTTATCCAGTACTTATTTAGTACTTCTTATAGATTAGCTCTCTGGGCAGTGTCTTCATCTTGATGGTTCTGTATTCAGGGAAAAGGGAATAAATCTGCTATTTCTTGCTGACTATCGGGCCTTAGCTTTTCTTCTCCATGGATCTTGTAAAGAAAAAAGTGAGGGTGTATGATATATAGCCAGAAAAACCTAAATCAGAAAGAAAGAACATTGATCTACATTGCAGTGGATATTGGTGGATTTTTTTAAAGCTCTAAACTTTAAAAAAATACTCAGAAGTCCCATATAACCATGAAAGAAATAGAATGACTGTGATAAAGGGTAGGATCCTCTCCCCTTTATCCTCCCCTTTGCCCTTTTTTTAATTTCTCCTGGTGGCCCCTGGAGACTCCTGCTTGACAGCACTCCATCCCCTATGAAACTTGGGAGAGTTCAGTCTGAAAATAATGACTCCAGATAAGGAACTCTAGAATAGATTAACAGCAATCGGTGGAGGTGGGTATATTTTCTACTCCTACTTTTTTGTGATTTTCTCTATTTATCAAAAATGGAACTTAGTAGACATGTTCTTTTTCCTTCCTGTATCCTTTCTAGGTTTCTGGCCATCCATGAGAAGGAAGTTAATGAAAATGGAAGTCAAATTTTAAAAACGATTGAATACGCATTTTTTCATTCCTTTTAGCTTTTGTTTTTATTATGCCTTTATTAAACAATAAGACACATTCATTATGAAAAGAATAGAAAATACAGATAAGCAAAAAGAAAGCAAAAACATGTGTTTAGTGAAATTACATACCTTTCGATTCATGTGCAATTTTTACATTACTAGAATGCTACATAATTCAAGTGTGAACAAACTTTTGCACATTTATTGGTGGGTAACTATGAAGACATTATAAATAATGGAGATCTACATTTAATGTTATAAAAATGTTCCAACCGTATTGTTGAGTTAAAAATAATAGAAAGGAAAGTAAGCTCAATAATGTGTATATTATATATATATGTATTAATATATTTTATATATTTTTCCATTTATACAATATGTGTTTACAGTGTATATTAACAATATGCTTTGTCTTAAAATAGATACTTACATATTTACAAACATATTAATTTTGTTAAATGTAAATATATGCTTGTCTTTTACCTTCATTTATGGTATTTCTAGGCTCACACAGGTTTAAAATTTTTATATAATCAAATTATTATTTTTAAAGTGGTTTTTACACCTCACTTTGAGGCTTAGAGTATCCTCAGAAGTAATTAGAATTTACCTTGCTCAGTTAGTTTTTTTCTTATTGTACTCTGTTGTTCAGTACTTTAATTTATTTTTCACTTCTTACTTTTTACTTCATACTACTTTATGATTTTTGTATGTGTGTTTTGTTTTTGTCTTTGAGACAGAGTCTCAATCTGTCACCAGACTGGAGTACAGTGGCGCAATCTCCTGTCATTGCAACCTCTGCCTCCTGGGTTCCCGTGATTCTACTGCCTCAGTCTCCCGAGTAGCTGGTACTACAAGTGTGTGCCACCACACCCAGCTAATTGTTGTATTTTCAGTAGAGACGGGGTTTCACCATGTTGGCTAGGATGGTCTCAATCTCTTGACCTCGTGATCCACCCTCGTTGGCCTCCCAAAGTGCTGGGATTACAGGTGTGAGCCACCGAACCTGGCCTGATTTGTTTTTTAATTTTTAGCGGAGCATTACATTTTTGTAAGTCATTTCTTAGTTTTGAAGTAAATGACTCTTCTAGCCAGGTGGAGCAGTAGCATGTACTTGTGATCCTACCTACTGGGGAGGCTGAGGCAGGAGGACTGCTTGAGACCAGGAGTTCGAGACCAGCCTGGGCAATATGAGATCCTGTCTCCGGGAAAAAAAAAAAAAAAAAAAAAGGCTTCTATTATTGACATATTAGTTGAAACCCTGATCATTTTATGCTTGAATTGCATATATCCTATTTCTGTACGTTGGCCTCATTCGCTCTTTATGCAGATGGGCTTTCTCCACATGATGGAGAAGATGACTGCCAGGTACTCCCTGTTCAGAAATGCAGCCACTTCCCTTTCCCCTCCAAACTGAGAGACCAACATGTGTCATCAGCCCACTCTGCTCAACACTGTGACCGGGAGAATAGCTCCTGTAAATGGTTGGGCTGAGGCTGCTCCCATGGGCACTGGATTAGTTTGCTAGGGCTGCCATAACAAAGTACCACAGACTGGGTGGCTTAAACAAAAGAAATTTCATTTCCACAGTTCTGGAGGCTGGAAGTCTAAGATAAGGTGAGTCTAAGATAAGCAGAGCTGCTTTCTTCTGGGGCCTCTCTCTTTGACTTGCAGATGACTGCCACCTTGGAATATTCCCACATGCTCTTTTCTTTATGGGCAAGCCTATGTCTGTGTCCTATTCTCCTCAGGACATCAGCCATATTGGATTAGGGCACACTCAAGTGATTTCATTTCACCTTAACTACTCTTTAAAGGCCCTATCTTCACATACAGCCATATTCCTAGGTACTGAAGGTTAGGACTTCAACATATAAATATGGGGGAGGAACATAATTCAGCTCATAGCAGCCAGGGATGGGTGGAGAAGACAAGGCTGTGAGTGGCAGATTCATGATACCACATGGAAAGGGGAGAACAGATCCCCAAAGAAGAGATACTGGACAAAAACAACAGATGTGTATTAGTAGAGGTGGATTTTTTTTGTTTTTTTTTTTTTGTTTTTTTTTTTTGAGACGGAGTCGCTCTGTCGCCCAGGCTGGAGTGCAGTGGCGCGATCTCGGCTCACTGCAAGCTCCGCCTCCCGGGTTCACCCCATTCTCCTGCCTCCGCCTCCCGAGTAGTTGGAACTACAGGCGCCCGCCATTACGCCCGGCTAATTTTTTGTATTTTTAGTAGAGACGGGATTTCATCGTGTTAGGCAGGATGGTCTCAATCTCCTGACCTCATGATCCGCCTGTCTCGGCCTCCCGGAGTGCTGGGATTACAGGCGTGAGCCACCGCGCCTGGCCTAGTTGAGGTATTTAAAAAATGTTTGTTGACTGCTTATGGTAAAGCCCATGGAATTCTTAGGCAGACGTAGTCCTTTCAAAATCATTTTAAGGTAAGGAAATATTAATCTTTCCTTCCCTTCAGCACCAAGTACTCTGATACTGCCCATTGGCTACCCAAGTGCCCGTCTGCTGGTCTATATGTAGAATTGCCTTTCTGTGCCATGCTTGGTTCTTTGTCTCACAAAACACTAGACCAAGCTCACTGAGCCAAAGGTGTCTCTTGCTCCTGTGTTGCTCATAGCTTTATACTTTGCTTATTTGGCATCAGGCCAGTTTAAAAGTCCATTTTCCAGAAAACATTTGGCGGTTTGCTGACATCTCTGAAGTTGTGCAAAAGACTGACTGGCTGAGAAAGCCGAATAACCCCTCTGCTCTTTGGTAGAGTAAATTTCGAACACCCCAGTGTTGAACTGATTTGGTAAATGTTACATTTCTGTTTTTTGACTTCTATACCTATGTTGTCCTGTACAGACACTTATCTATTTCACTTAGAGAGTTTGTCATCTTGTGCCAAATGCCACTAGAAATTAGGGACAACATTGGGTAGCACACTGATAATTTGTAGGATTCTGACAACTAATTCTGATTTTCAATAGACCAAAAAGAAAGAAAGAAAAGAAAGATACTCACTTTTGTGATCTAAGTCTCTCCAGCAGGCCCATTTACTCATGTAGATGGTAAACATAGATGCGTAGAAGTGTGTCTGTATAATACCAAAACAACTGGCTAAAACATAACTTTAAGCAATTGATACTGGATTTCTCTGCATTACATGATAAACACTGAGTATACCATATTTTTACTTTGCAGATTTGGTTATCCTGTTCACCTAACCTGAGTCTATTAATCAATAATTTATTCTTATTTGTATGTAGCCATATTCCATGTCTCGCCATATAGTCTGCAAAAATAAAGTATACTATAAAATAAAGTATACTACAGTTGTTTGGATCTTCCTCAACTAATACATCGCTCAGTGATTGTGATATGATATTTGCCCCATATAAATTCTTCCTGAGCCACTATGTTTGCAACAGAAATATAAGCAGTTCATCTGAAACCCGGATCAGATTTCTAAAACACATTGCTTGCTTTAAAATAGATGAGAAAATTTTTGCAGAAGTGGTCAAACTTTTTATTTTGAAGCCATCAGGGGCTCTGCCTGGGGATTACAAGGACCAGGTTAAGGGTACAGAGTACAGTCAAGTTCCAGGAGTTAGCTGCTGAGGTGGTGAAAATTCACCCTAAAATTTACTTACTTGCTTTGTGAATAAACCCAATAAGTGAAAGAGAAACTATACTGTACTGTAATTTTTATTATTTATTTATGCATTTAAAAAAACCTGTTCATTTTACACACACATACACACATACATATACCCAGAGAGAAAGAGATTGAGAGGGAGAGAGAGAGTTTGGTGTTGGGGGATATACTGTATTGAACTTCAAGACGATCAGTCTTCCAGTCTCCTTCTGGTGGTAGAGACAGATATTGAACAACAAGAAACTTACAAGTGTTATAAAAGAACAGTATTAGTAAGTTTGCAGTGCTCAAGGCTGTTTTCATTTATATTCACAGAAGTCCAGGGCCATGCACTGATTTTTGATTTGCAACATATCATCAATATTAGAAAATAAAAGCCCACTAAAGTGATGCATTAGCTGAAATGCACAGAACTCCATAAATTGTATGCTATATAACATGTTATTCATGGAAAGGCAATACTTGTTATGACTAGTCTCTTGAACTTACTTTTCATTTTAACCATAATAATTAATATTATTAGGATCAATGCATTGTCACAGGCATTTAGCCTCTTCCAATCTGTCACATCCTGTTGAAAAATATGTTGATAAAGACTCAAAATGAGAGTTGCAGCAAACTATAAACAAAGTGCAATACTTTCATTTTCCTTAATAGAATCTTAGAGTCTTCCATTTGCATTTGAAATTGTGGTTAGAAAGGAGCATGTCTTGGCAGAAGTATAATTAACTGAATAAATGGGGTAGCTTTGGAAGATGTTTTACTCTTTGATGGGTTGGGTGTGTTCCTTTCTGGGAGAGAAGCATGAACTCTATCATATAGAAAACCCCATTCAAATCCTGTGATTCATTGCATCAATAACTTTTAAGACCATTTTCTTTCAACTTCTCCTAGCACCATCTAATGGTGAAATACGGAACTTTCTCTTCTCTTCTGCGTCACTTTCATTAACATCATAGGGTTAGAGCAGCTGTGCAATACCAGTGTTGATAGTCATTTCACAAGCAAATGTGTTGCATTTGAGAAGGCCAACTTTTGCCCAAAAGGAGGTACTCTGATTTAGAAAGATAGGCAAGTAAGTGCAACTTAGAGATTGAGTACAGTCAACATTCATAATTAGTACTCGCTTTTGGCTTGTTTTATAGATAGTTATGGTGGGCTTTATAATTTATGCTGCAGGATTATTTTATAGATAAGTTACCCTAAAATAATAACAAGAGAGAACATTAATTTGTTGAACTTATTGTATGTCAAACACTGTGTCAGGCACTTTATACACTTCCTTCTTTCAACCCTCTATAGCAGTTAATTCATTCATATTAGCTGAGAGGGCTTTTTCATGGCCCATTTTGCCTCACCTATTTCTGAGCATCTATGAGAATGTATGTATGTATATTCTGATATGAATTTTAACCCTGAAGGAAGGAATTTACAGTGATGGCAGAAATCAGGAATCCTATGGCCCAGGCCTGCAGCCACCGAATTCCAGTTCCACCTAGCTGCTAAACATAGTCATGTAACTTTGGGAAAAGTCCTTAGCCCATTTGAGCTGCTTTTCTAGACTTGTAAAATGGAAATAATTAAACTGACCATTCTTTTCTTATAGAGTTATGAAAATGCTTTATAAAAGAATATTATGAATCTATGAAAGTAATATATAAGAGATTATGTCTATATTACTCTGGATATCCATGGATTGATTTGTGGAAAGCAATTGAATTAGGTTTTCTGTTTTCTACCTCAACATAAAGCTGTCACAATAATATATAATGTGCTTTTTTGAGGTATTCTGAGTTAGAAAGAAATAGGCAAGTAAGTACAACTTAGGGGTTGAGTATAATGAGAAAACATAATTAGTACTTGTTTTGGGTTTGTTTTCTAGTTAATTATGGTGGGCTTTACGATGTTATGCTGCAGGATTATTTTATAGATAGATTAGCCTAAAAAAATAGTAAGAGATGACATTAAAATTTTAACTTATATGTCAGACACTATGTCAGGCACTTTATATACTTCCTTCTTTAAACCATCTATAGGATAACCATCTATAAGACAGATATGTTCATGCCTTTTTTAGATGAGTAAATGAAGCCTCCAAGAACTTCTGGGCTACACAGCTATAAAGCAGCATATCCGTATCTAAAGTATTATGCTATAACTTTATGAGAAACTTGAACCACTATACTGTATTTTAAGTCTGTCTTATAAATAAGAAAATAAGAAAGGAGCTATGTAAAGAAAATTGTTACAGCTAGGCCTAATGAGAAGCTGAATTTACCTATTCTATTATTATTTATTATTATTTCATCAACTAAAATGATCCCTTAAATTTCTTATTTATAATAATACTTATGCATAAGCAGAAGTTAAGTGAATGTGCTGAAGGCAGAAGATTGTCTGTCTTTGTCTTGCTTTGTCTTAGTGTCTGTATAGGGCATTCAGCAGCAGATGGGAATGACCAGCACTGGGAGAGTCAGAAGCTCCAGTCCTCAGCTCTCACTGGCATTCTCCTCCTTGAGGGTCCTCCTTACCCTTTTCTATTACCTCTTTTCTCATGTTCCTCCTCCAGACTCAGCTCCTCAAACCATCTACAGCCTTTTTAGGCAGCATAGAAAATTTACCAATGCAGACCTCACAGTGCAGTCTTATGCCTGGGATCCGTGATGAGTCAGATGTGGGTGTAGCCACCAGCATTAGGTCTGGGCCTCCAGAATAATAGTGGCCCCCTCCTGCATGGGGCACTTGGAAGGGCCAAGAATTAGTTGTCCTAGCTTTTTGAAGCTGTTCTTCTGGTCTTCTTGGGAGGGTTTATGATGTCTTTAGAATTCACTGATTGTGCTGCCAAACTGGTTTGTATAGCAGCAATCTGGGAATGTTAATTAATGAATGCAAGTACAGCCAAATTATATTTTATGGGAAATATATGATTTCTGTGGAATTAATGGTTGTTGAAAATAGTTTTCAGAATGAGTAATTGCTTTGACCTGATTGCACAGGTGCTGGAGGATAGCGGGAGGTACAGATGGAGTCAGGCTGCATATGTGTAAATCCTGTCCTGACCACTTGATATCCCAGTGTCCTTGGGCAAGTTGTACCTTCTCTGTGCTTTGCTTTTCTTCCATCTAAGTACTAACCAGGCCCGACTCTGCTTAATTTCTCAAATCAGACGAGATTGAGCACTTTCAGGATGGTATGGGGCTGTATTCTGTGCTTCAGCTTTCTGTCTACAATGTAGGGATGGTCATGACTCTGTCTCCTAGGGTTGCTAAGAGGACAGAATGAGTTAATACGTTTCAAGTACTTGGAACAATGCACAGAGTGAGCACCCCATAAGTGTTGAGTATTATGATTGTTTTTTTGATAAGTATCTAATTATAATTAGATACATTATTAGTTATATTGTTATATTAGATATATTGTTATTTATAATACTAGATATATTGTTAGTTATAATTAGTAGCTACAACTTTAATCTAGTTTGGTGAGACTTATGTTTTTAAGACTCACTAACCTGGAGATAGAACTTGGATTCTAAAATCATTACAAAAATATTTCTTTGCCTCTATCTACATTTGCTATTTTCAGGCTCCTTCCCCTTAACATCCTGTCACTGACCACTACTGAGTCATCATAAAGCAATTCTCTCATTCCTATCAGACTCCAAATTCTCTTTTGAAAATAGATATATATTCATTGACACTTGGTTGATCAGAATGAAATATCTATAACTCTCCTATTCACATAATTTTAACAAACTAGTATAATACCCCAACTCTATTATAAAGGAAAATTAAGGTAAAAGTAATTTATAATATAACAACATGTATTTCAATATGTAAGTATTTATGCATGATGACACCATAGGGTATAATGAAATAGTCAGATGCTTCCACTCATCTTTAGAATCACCCTGAATGTGACAGCTACAAATTCAAATTGCTGTGGTTGTATCATAGAGGGAAACTAAGATTCCATAGGTCACATTGCCATTGGTGATGTGCCTTCCCAAAATGGAAACAACTCTGGAGAAAGTCACAAATAAAGCAAAGCTTAGTATTCCCTTGCTTGGCCATGGAATTTCATTTCTGCAAAATTCAGTGTATAATAAAACTGATTAAAATGAGTAAAACTGAGTTTATATGCAAAACCACATCAAGCTCTAGGTTCAAATAATTACCAACTGGCTTTTCATCCACATCAGTATCCACTGAGACATTCAAAAGTGATGTGGGACAGGGGACAATGTGTTGTTGCACAGGGTGATACACAGCATACTAGCAGCTGTTTTGGTATGAGAATGAATGCCTAACCATTTGAACAAATGTTAGACTTTATATCTTACCAGTGCATTCCAAAGAAATACCAGATCTATCTTGCACAAGGTACAAATCTATTTGTGGCCTTTATCCATTAAATTTCAGTAGCATTGCTCATCATTGTGATGGCCCCAAATGCTCCCTTTGTCTCAGAGAGCATTTCCTATGTATTCATAAGTACAATCCTCTCATACTTGTTACAACTATTCACCGTTTACTCTACTTCTGCTGGAGTCCCCCATGGCCATCTGCTGCTGATGTACACTACTGCTCATGCCCACCAAAGGCACTCTGCCCCTGGGCTCCATGTGGCATCGGTCCTGCTGCTGCAGCTGCTTGTGTCTGTGCTGAGGTGCCATGTCCAGGGTCAGGGACACTGAGATTCATGCTGTACCTGCTTCTCCTCCTGCTGCTGCTGAAACTGAAACTGCTGGTGCACATCCCGCTGTACCAGTCACTGTCCTACCCAGGGCCTGTCATCTCTTTGGTTTTCCAAAGCCTGAATAAGTCAAAAATAAATTGGATTTTTTCACTTCAGTAGGCAAAATCCTTCTTTATTTTATTGTTTTTTCTAGTGTAATATTATCGTCTCAACCTCTCACATATAACTAGAAAAAAATGTTTTAGTATTGTTTTAGCTTTTGACCTAAAACCCGGAGTGGAAGTGGAGCCTATGGAATATAAGAACAGCATACAAAAAGGTGCCTTTCTCTTTCATCATCCTGGTATCCTTGGACTTCTCTTGCCACCCACCTCTTTTTTGTTTAGGAGAGATTCCTTACTATTAAGTTTCACTCACAGTTTTGCCAGTCCAGGTCAGACACAGTGGACTCCTCATTGAACATGGGTTAGTTTCACACTAAAACTGCACTACACTGATAAATAATAACCAAATAGCATCTTGTCATCTCTCATTGATAGGGTTTAAAAGAACAGCAACAAAAAATAGATGTATTTTCTACCATTTCCTATTTTGGGGGTTGTCGTGGTGTGTTTAGTACCCCTGGGTTTTAACAATGTCCCAACTGAACCTGAACTATTTCTCCTGAACAGAGTTTGGATACAGAGCTGTATTTAACCTTCACATATAAGGCCATAACTATTTATGCTCTTGTGATCCAAATATTGCAGAAGCAGGAAGGTTTACTTTGAATCTAAATACAGAATTGAGAAGAAAGGGAGGAAGATGACATGGTTGAGTAGAAAGGTTATGCTTAATCTGTCTTCTTCAGTTCAGTATTTTGTAATGTTTCTGTTTCTAGATTCCTTCCCTCAGTCCCGTGTAGGTCAGCCCAACAGCCAATTTTAGAACAGTTTTGTGTCATTTAAGGGAAAGAACTTTCAACTGTATTTGTAGCAGGCTATAAAAAGCAAAGATGCCATCCACAAAATGGTATCCAAATTTTTCCAATTACGTGATTTATTGGTAAATCTACACATTTGTTGTGTCAAGAGCAAAATAAGAAATGTGCCAAGTGTACTCAGTTTTTAATTAAGGGAAACCTTACCTCATGGACAGATTTTAATAGGGTATTTTGTTGTTTCAAAGCCATTGAAACAACATTTTAAGCCATTTGTCAATAAAAAGCCCTCAATTATGTAGAATGTGGCTCATGAGGGAAAGTATACAAACTGGAAAGAAAACAAAAAAATTTGAGTCTTATGTTGATTTTGAAAATATCTAGTCAGAAACATGTGCCCAAATGTCAACTCAGACTCCTGGGACTAGTAGATACTACAAATTTCTTAAGTGATCTGGGTTGGAACAGACAGATTCAGGGGATAGAAGAAAATGCTGAGGAAATGGCAACTTTCTCCAAGAAAGTGGCAGTCACTGCAAGTTGGAAACGAGGTGAGTGGTTTTGAAGCCCAGTGCTGAAAACCTGAATTGAAAATCATTTGATGGATAATGGTGGCCATGAACTTTTACCACTTTTCACTCCAGATCCATGAAATTGAATGAACACTCTTGAGTTTGCCCTCTCTCCTAATAGAAACTTCATGCACTTTTACTCTAAATCTGATTTTGCTTTGCTACCAATGACCACCACTCTTCACTGGCTGGCCCCAGAAGCAAACTCGGGCAAGGGAACCTAACCCCAGCCATGAGGGCTTGAGCCAGGCATAGCAGGGGACCTAGGTAGAAATGAACCCTTAGAGAGAAAGCTGAGCATTATGTTGTATTAAGCAAGTAAATAAATAAACGAACAAAACACTCAATCCCCTCTTCGTCCAGTAAACAACAGATTTGATTCCCCAAGTCGTGAATAGGAGTTGGAATTTTAATATAGTTTTTTTTTTTTTTTTGGTAGGGGAAGGGAGAGTGCAAACAAAAAGGCAGCAAAGGGGGAATTAGCATCCTCAATACACAATAAATTTTTTGCCAAATTCAGTTTTTATAACCCTCTTCTCTTTCTAAGCAACTCCCTCTAGCTCACTAAAACACTCTCCCGCCCAATATCTCTCTTCATTGGTCTTTTTGTCCATTCTTCTCTCTCCAACAAACTGATACAGATTAATAAATCAGTTTATTATTTCCCATTACTTCAAACAACATAATAAAAACTTGGCTCCCAAATTAGCCTGTATCCTCCTTTCTTAGAGAGGGAAGGAAGAGGGGTATCTGTATTTTGACTTTTTTTTTTTTTTTTTTTTACTCTTATCTGATAATTTCCCATTTTAACTTAAAGCCGTCTTGAATTCTCTCTACTACTTACAAGTCAGGCTTTTATTCAGCTTTTACTGGCTGGGTCTGCACTTCCAAAATATCGCAAAGAGTTCAAGCTCAAGGATTTTTCTTTCTTTCTTTCTTTGTGTGTGTGTTTTTTGTTTGTTTGTTTGTTTGTTTGTTGATGGAGTCTTGCTCAGTTGCCCAGGCTGGAATGCAGTGGCATGATCTTGGCTCACTGCAACCTCCGCCTCCTGGGTTCAAGCAATTCTCTGCCTCAGCCTCCTGAGTAGCTGGGATTACAGACGCCTGCCACCACGCCCAGCTAATTTTTTTTTATTTTTAGTAGAGATGGGGTTTCACCATCTTGGCCAGGTTGATCTTGAACTCCTGACCTCGTGATCCACCTGCCTCAGCCTCCTAACGTGCTGGGATTACAGGCATCAGCCACCATGCCTGGCCCGAGCTCACAGGATTTTTAAAGCTAGGACTACACTTCCCTAATTTATTGAAAATGACTGTGACATTATTGAGTGCTACAAAATTATTTTCTTTAAGATACTTAATGTATTTGGTAAGAAATAGCAAGATATAAATGACTTCTTATCCATCATCCACCTATTCTTAGGCATTTATTTAGCAATTTAAAACAGAAGTTCAAGTCTAGGATTGCTATACAGGGTCATGCAAACAAGTGGTGTTAATTGAGACAAGGTGCTGATGTCAAAACCCTAAGCCTGGGTTAGCGTATGTTAAATTTGTGAAAAATAATTCATATGTATGTATATTCATATATATGGTAAAAGCATCTTGCCAGCACAAATGATAAGAGATGATTACAGAAAACTTGGAAGAATATTCTTATAGAAATAGTCATTGGAGGGTGGGTGTGGTGGCTCACGCCTGTAATCCCAGTACTTTGGGAGGCCGAGGCGGGCAGATCACGAGGTCAAGAGTTCAAGACCAGTCTGACCAACATAGTGAAACCTGGTGTCTACTAAAAATACAAAAAATTAGCTGGGTGTGGTGGTGTGTGCCTGTAATTCCAGCTACTCGGGAGGCTGAGGCAGGAAAATTGTATGAACCTGGGAGGCGGAAATTGCAGTGAGCCGAGATAGCACCATTGCACTCCAGCCTGGGTGACCATGCGAGACTCCATCTAAAAAAAAAAAAAAGGTTGTCATTTGAATATAATGTCCTGGCTTAAATTTTACCTGGAAAAGAAACAGGTTAAATTCAAAGGTTAAAATCTAGACAAAAATAGGCAAAAAAAAAAAAAAAGAAAGTTTAATCATCTCATTAACATCTTTAAAGACCAGCAGTTATTTAGCACTTCAGATAGGAAGGCCCTTCCCCTCTTGGCTGAATTAATTGGATAATTCTTTAGTCATATACAAGATATAAGATAGTCCGATGTACATGGCTAATGATGGGGATAACTAGCTAAGGCTGATAATTGAGACACCATTTCAGAAACTCTTCTCAGGTTCTGCCTGGCTTGTGACTCAGGCCCTTGGGTCCTCATCTATTAGGAGTGAACTCTTGTGTTATATGTCACTCAGCCAAACCTGAACCCCTCAGATTCTAATCATATCACTGAGAAACTTGAGGGAAAGAACCTCAAGGCAAAAGGGTTTAGTAATCCTAACAGAACATCTCTTCTGACATATTTCCATGTTCTTAACCTATTTCTGGCATTTGGAGCTCTAACCCTCATTAGATTTCATTGTGGCCATTGGCTCTTGTCTCTCCATGGTCTATATTCTTACCTCCCTTTGGCAGTTAGATATTACAAAAATCTTGATATTTTAAATATGCTCTTGGTTCACATATAATATGTTTACTTTTAAATAACATAGAAATAGAGGTAAATTAACAGGAATATTGTATACATTTCATTATACTAAAAATCCCAGGTAAAAATTGAAGGTTAAATTTGCCTGTGAAGTTGCCATTAAATAAAAAATATATTAACACATGGTTTCATTTAAATAGGAGCCATGACCCTTAGTGTTTGTGTGTTACATTTAAATTAGAATTGACTTTCTCATATATATGTATATAAATAAAATATTGTATAAAATTTGAAATCACTGTTATAGCGTTCTAGTAAGTTATTATTCTGACTTAAATTATTTCAATAATATCTGATAGCTACTCCAGAAAATATTCCTGAGAAAAAGGTTTACAATTAATAAAGTGATAAACTACTTTTCACAGTGGGTGGGTTTAGGCTGCCATTCTATTACCATATTTGTTTCACTCTATGTATTAATATTTTTTGGAGGTTGTGTTTTAAATTGTTATTAATGATGCTCATTAATTTATACTAAATTATCCACCTTTGGTCTTGCTGCAGTAGTCAAGCATTTTTCTTTTTTAAAAAAATGTCAGTTCCCCTGGAAAATTCATGCAGAAAACCATCAAAGGAAAATTAAGCTGCCATAAAGTAATAAAACAGTCTTTCATGCTATTTGGTCATTGCAGCAAAATCATAGGGCAAGAAAATTGAAGTAGTAGTCTAGACACAGCTTTTATAACCGAGAAGAATGAGCAGAACTCAAGGTTCTTATGTGGTCATGGTCAAAACATAGAGTGGTCCATGGGGAAAATTATTTCTGTAGAATTGCATGACTTTGACACTTCCACTGAAAAAGACTAGAAAGAAGAGCATTCATGGCTTGCATTTACTGAGTGCTCCCTAAGCATTTGATTGATTGGTTAGTTGGTGGAAATTTTATACAGTGACTACCCCTTTAGAGCACATTGCTGTGTCATTAATCTGGTGATTTTTATGGGTCAATTTGTGTTTCCACTTCCACTGGGACACGGACTACACTTCATTTCCTATAACAAAGTGAAAGTTACTGGTTTTCTGCCAAGAGTACTGTATAGAAATACCATGCTATTCATATCTGTGGTTTGATGTACACTGATATGATAACATCATATGAAAGATATTCTGAAACCATAGAGAATAAAATATTGTTATCAAAGTCACACAAGTAGTAATACAATAATGTCAGATGTTGATAAATGAATTATGAGTTGCCTAGGTTAAGGCTAGAATTCTGTATTAATAATACCTTTATGTGTTTGGTATATCCATTCTCTCAGAGATACTCCGGCCAATGCTATTTGCGTAAAATGAAAGTAAAAATTTATTAAAGAATCGATGTGTTTAGGCCAGGTGCAGTGGTTCATGGCTATAATTCCAACACTTTGGGAGGCCAGGGAGGGCAGATCTCCTGAAGTCAGGAGTTCAAGACCAGCCTGGCCAACATGGTGAAACCCCATCTCTATTAAAAATACAAAAATTAAGCAGGCATGGTGACAGTTGCCTGTAATCCCAGCTACTCGAGAGGCTGAGACCCAAGAATCACTTGAACCCAGAAGACAGAGGTTGTAGTGAGCCGAGATCCTGCCGCTGGCACTCCAGCCTGAGTGACAGAGCGAGACTCTATCTAAAAAAAAAAAAAAAAAAAAAAAGGCAAAGCATAGAATTGTTCAGAGTACACAGATCCCCAAATTTTACTATTTAAGCTGAAGTGTAGATCTGAAATAGTTTGCGGAGTTTTGTCTAGGTGTCATAAATCTGTTGACTACAAGCTATTTCTGTTTTAATTTGTGTTGGTTGCTTTAAAAGAAATGTCTCTGAACAAAATACAGAGGAACAGACTTAAATACTGCAGTAACTGAAAAAAACATACTGAAGTAACTGACTCAGTCCTAGGTTTACTCCATCCATAATAACCTAATACAGAATTCCTTTAAAGAAGTGAACAGAACAAGAAATTAATTGCTTTCCTGAGATACTGCAATGCTAAATTTGAGGAGGATCACTAAAAACACAGTGTGTCTTTACAGGCCATGTATAAGTAAAGATACTGTATTTTATTTTGGTCTTGTTTTTAAGAGAGTAATGTCAAATACCAGATGTTTAAGAATGCTGTAAGAGGATTTAATGGATTCGCTTTTATCTGATAGTGAGTAGTGGTGGGAACCTCTTAGTGTTAAACTCAAAGGGAATAACATTGTAGCTACTCTTTGAAATTTCCGAAGTTAGAAACAAGATTTCTAGATTTTTTAAAAATCTATATTAAACTACTGTTTAATAGTAGTAACTGTGTAACACTTTTTCAGCATATAAGTCAAATGCTGTGCAAAGCACTTTAAGGGGATTTCATATTTAATTCTGTCAGCATCCACATGAGGTAAGTTATTATTATTACTATTCTTATTATTCTAATTTTCCAGATAAAGAGACTGAATTTAGAAAAGTAAAGAAATTAACTCATAATTATACCTATATAGGCATCTATTAATAGACATGAATTAGTATTTTTAAAAATAAATGTTATTTATAATATTATTTGTAAAATATTTTTGGAAAAATATTATTTAGCAACTATTTAAAATGTGCTGGACAAATTAGAATATGCATCTTTATTGTTTTCTCCCATGTTTTCTTGGGCCCAATTTCAGGCAATTTGGTAAAACAAATGAACCCTAGGTCCCCAAATCCTTCACTTTCTCAGTATCCCTGTAAGGAGCAGCCTTCCTTTTGGCTGTATGCTGGTGACATTCTCTCCTATGCTTTCCCGTGCTCACTGTGGGTTCCAGGGGTCTTTGCCGATATTAGGCCTCTTGGTCTTAAATAGTTAATCTCTGAGCTGTGGGTCCCTTCCTGGGGCATCATTGGTACGATTGTTACAACCTACTCTTGTGTATATGGTATTGTGCCAATCTAACACTACATTGTGGTAGCGAGAGAAAACCAATCCCATGTTATGCACATTTCCTAGGTCTGAACAATAAGTTTGCATTGTACAAATCCAGTGAAGTGGCTCAGCAGTTGGCTTGTTTACTCTTTTCATTTCTGCAAATACATCTGGTTACTTGGGTAAGAAGAAATTAGAGTTCAAGTATTAAATATAGATGTATCTGAGATCCTAAATTAACTGCCAGGATGTTCTTGGTGTGCTTGGCACTAGTCGTTCAGTGGAGAAAAAAAATTAGAATCTCTGCCGTCATGGAGCTTATAGTCTAGTGAACTGAGAATACCCTTAGATGCACTCAAAATAACCCTTACCTTCTAACTTCTAATGAGTGATCAAGCTTGTAACCTCGACTCTACCTTGGGATATGTTTTCTCACCATTTTATACACTGCATAAGAGGTGAAAGGGTGGTTAATGCTCCTCAAATACTAGTTAGGGGATAGGAGCTTCTTCAGCTACAGCCTCTTCCCACAAGACTTAGTGTGTCTCACTCAAATGAAACTGGAGCTGGTTGACCCTGTGGAGCACTCACAATTACCAGAACATGACAAATTCACAGAGGGACTGCATTTCAGCTCTGGTGCTGAGACCCTGGCCACTTATCTTCTCCATTAGGCCATTTATAGCACATATTTAAATCATAACTTTGTATCTAGGATCACAGAGATTGAAGATTGCAAAGGAACTTAGACACCATCTACTTATTCTTTTAGTCTACTTGCTGCTAGACTTTTTCAGCATCATACAAAGAGAAAACAGATTCAGAGCTGAAGATTTTTGTTCTCTTCTAGCAACTGGTACAACTTAGACTAGGCTTCTCTTGTTTTCAAAGCATGAGCCAAACACTCACTGAATGATTTCAAGGTCCCCCTTTTGCCATTTCTACCCACTGACATTCTAGCCACTGTAACTGTTTTTCACAGTAGTATGTTTAGTCACTCTTTCTTCCCCACTGTAGGCATCATGATGAAGGAAAAAAAAATTAGGTTGAGTATTATGAAATTGCTGATATTTGATCAACATTCAACAATTTTTTTTTTTTACCTAACAAAAGGCAATTTTATGTGGCTCAACCTATGCTATCCCTTGCTGCCATATCTGAATGCTCTTATTTGAAATCAAAGCTAATATTGCTCCTTTTTTCTTTTTACACACACACAGACACACACACACACACACACACACACACACACAGTTGTTTGTTTCTCTAGGACATGTGGCTACTGAGAAGACTAAGGCCAAAACTTGTATTTACCAAGTACTGTGTAGAGTTTGTGCTGAATATTCTCTATTTGCCCCTCAGATTTACTCTACATCCTTCTCCAGGGAGCCGTCCTCCACAGACTGCATCCACAGGGCATCCTTGTCCCCTGGCATCTAGCGAGAGATTGAGGACAGGAGGAAATAATTTGAGAGTATTTGTTGCCTGGCTCCTTCCCCTCTGGACCCTGGCTTGAAAGTGGCTGTGTTCTTCTACCTGTAGCCACAGTCTTTCTTCATGGCCTTTCCTATAACAATGCTTTTGCCTGGTTCTGGAAACTTCTCCTTCCTGGGCTAAGCGTGGTAAAAGCTTCCCATTTTGTCGGCCCTGGGGAGCTCCTCTACCCCTTGTTGATTTTCCTGAACTATACCCATGTGTTTGTTAGCAGTCCTTCTTTCATTGTCTCGTGGTTAATAGTCTCTTCAGTTACTCACTCTGCTGTCTTCTGGGGCCCTGACTGACAGAGTGATTTCCTGGCTATCACTTCAGTTTGTGCATATATCAGTTTCTATTTACTATATGTGAAAGTTCTGAGGTTATATTTGCAGAGCTTTTATACCTGTAGGCTAAGTTCTAAGACTTATCAATGCCCTCAGGCAGGAGGAATGATTAATGCACTCATAAATGGTACTTATTTACACTTCTAATCTCAAAACTAATTGCTAACTATTAAGTAAGGCCTTTATCTTTATTGAAAATTTTGAAATAAGAAAATGCTAGCTAAATCTAGTTTTCTAATATGAAAATGCAAGACAATATTCAAATATCTGTGAAATATAATTATACTTTTATTATTACTTCCCTATTAATTATTAGCTGTAAGGCAAAACATTAAATCAAATGCAATATACATTTGGTAGCTAATCTTTGTCAGTATAAGTGTTTTTTCAGTGTTTAATATTTGACTGTGGTGTATATACTCATATGCCACATAGAAGGGAAAGAAATAATCAAATAAAATGTTTTTAATTCATTGGAATATGATTTTGTTAAGCCATAGATTGACTTAACCCCCCAAAACAAGTTCATTGTTAGAACAAGTATTTCAAATATTTCCTGAGCACTTACTTTAGTGCTTATTTTAGTCACTATAGTGTTCAGTGATGTGGGAAGTTCAGAAGACTCATGGGATTTACGTGCTGGATTTTAGAAGGCTTCCTAACAATGTCACAAGTCTATTAATTGTTGGTTGGCAAGAACCAAAATGAAAGCCCAGGTCTCCTGTTTCTGGTTTAATCATCATTTTCATAATACTTTTTCCCCAACCAGATATTAAAAGGTATTGAAAAGCACGTTTCATGCATCCCTAACAAATTGTTCACTTTTGTTCTGCGTAAACTTTGCTGATTATACAGTTACAGGCTTCATGGCTCTCTAAAATAAGCTAAGAGTAGCCAATAAATAAAAGTACAGCACTATTCACCATATGATATTTCACATTTTAATCTACTTTCCATTCAGTCTGCATATTATGGGGCAGGAAAGCCCTAAAGAGTCATGCTAGGTATTCCATATTAAGTTACTTTAATATTTTTAACAAGTATATGTTAATGAACTAGGCTGTTTGGAAAACTGTGTCATACAGCCTCATCACCCAAATCCTTTCCAAAAGCAGAAGGTCTTTTGAGCATTGTTTGTAGGAGATTTCTAGGCTCTTTGAGTGTGTTGGTTGGGCCATGGAAAAGGGGAATGGAATAATAAATGGATTAGACTGGACTGTTGAGAGAGCCCTTGAAGGCTATGCCAGATGAAAGATACAAGACATATTGCTCCAGGCATACCTTTATCTGTTAAATGGTAGCCTAGGACACCAAAATGTTTACACGATTATTTATGAAATTCCATAAAATGCATTTGCAGCTTTTAAAGATATGAATGAAGTTTATATCTGAGTTGTGGCTATAATCAAGTTAAATGAGAATAATTTTAGAGGGGACAGCTAATTACAGAGTTTTTTTTTTCTATTAGTATAATAAAAAGTAACATACAAGCCTGGAATAATATAATAGGAAGCCTAGAATGTATTGATATATGTATAAATATAGAAATAAAGGTAAAGTTATTTTGCTCAGTATTCATTTCTATTATCCGATCAGAGTTTCAGAGATTCATGTGGAAATCTGACATAGTCTTGGCAATTCCTGTATTGGACCCCTTCAGTGTCATGTATGGCTCCACTTGAGCTAAACCAGAAAAAAGTGACATAAAATTGTTTATTCTTTTGACATGTTTTTTGACAACTTCCTCAAAACCATTGAGATATTATCTTGGCGAAAAACTTAATATGTCTAGCTTCTTTAATGTCAACTGTGCTTGAGTTTGAAATCAATTCTGTGCTTTTTGGCAGCAAAGTAAAAGGGAAATCAGAGTAAATTATACTTTTTCTCATACTTTACAAAAGAAGCCTCCAAATCAGCTCTTTGGAGACACAAAACTTGTCCTAGTAATATACTCTGAAAACATAACTCTATTTAGTAAAATTTTAATTAAGAACACGTATTTTCTTACTGCAAATTTAAAGGCTTACATAAACATTTCAACTTTTTAAAAGTTGTGATTCTCAAGAAAAGAAATTAACTTAATGGCTGTTCATTTATCATCTCCAAAACCAAAGCCATTTGAATATTTCCTTTATTATGATGTATTAGAACTTCATTAAAAGGGAAAACTTACAAATAAGTTATCCTTTTTGGAGCAAGATCACACTGTGCTAAATAATGAGATATGGGAATACATTGAACAGCTTGACTTCTGCTGACTTTTACTTAAGAGTATGAAGTGTTTTAAATTAGACTATGTTAGTATTGATGAAATGTGCACAAAGGGGAAACATAATTTAAAGGCTTTGTTCTATTTTGAGAGCTAGATAAATTATATAATTAAAAAATAAAGCACTGTGACCTGGGATTAGGAAAACAACTTCCAGATACTGTTGGAGAGTGTGGAAATTGGAGCAACCATTTTGGGAGGCAATCTGGCCACGTCTAACAAATTTGCAGGGCATTTGCCATTGACCTGGCGATTGCACATACCAATACGAATCTGCCACTAGACAAATTTGTAAAAGTACACCAAAATAGATGTATAACAGTATTCATTGCAGTGCTTTTGAAATAGCAAAAGAAAAACATTACAAAAATAATCTAAATACACAACAATAGAGAATGGCTAAATCAAATGTATATTTATTTAATGAAGCACCCTAAGCTATTAAGAGGTATGTATGAAATAACTCTGAATATGCTGATATGGAAAGGATGCCAGGATGGGTTAGTAGGTATAAATAAGCCAGACATATATTATTATAACACCTCTTTGGGATAATTAAAAAAACAAACAGAAATACGTACATATATAGGTTCATGTAGATACATTGATATTTTGTATTTGATATTTCGTTGATGTATTGTACATCAACTTTTGTATTGAAGAAATATATGCATCTGACCCAATGTACTTATTCAGATTTTAAAAGTTAATATGTAAGCATTGGTTTTTGGTGGGAAGAAGTTCTAGACAGAAGTGGATTGGAGGATGCTTTTTCTGCTCATTTGGTTGCTTTCTGTAATATTTGATTTTTGTAATCATGTATATGCAATACCTTTATTTTTAAGCATGTCAATATGTGTGTTCTTAAGTAAAGCATTATTATTGTTCTTTATTTTTATATACCTTAAAACGCAATAATTAATATTTTATTAGACAATAAAGCCCTGTTGTTGAGATTCCCAAGGTCACGAAGCATAACAAACTTTAGTATATCAGCATTGTATTGTCGGAATCAGCTCAAGTTTTCTATGTAATATTCTCATCACAAACAAAAGTCTGCTCTTACAGCCACCACCCCCTCATTGAGAATGCATCCCTCAACTTTGTAGGATAGATCAGCTTGATGTTGGACAGTTAGAGACATTATATCTACCTCCCCTTCTGAGCAAGAAAATGAAATTAATTATTCCAGTTGTTTTCCTCCTCTGTAGTAAGAGAACATATGGCAAGCAAAGGCTTCTCTACATATGCATTCATACTTAGTGGAGCCAAGTTTGATTCAGAATGGGGAGAAAAATGGTTGCATATTTCTCATGTACCCTGCAGTTTAACACAGCATACTCTATTTTCAAAGCAGTTCCAAAAAGAAACAATAAAATGACTGTCTTCTGCTCTCTTGAATCTTTTCAGAATTGCAACTTCCAGTGAGTCCCTCTGTGTGTCTGGATCAGGGAATACAATTAAAGCCGAATACTTCGAGTCACCTTTTAAAAACAGTGAAGCCACGTATGTGGAAACCAGAGGACTGGAGACATGAACAGCTGTAAGCTAATCAGTGTGAATTGTTATAACCAGCATGCATTTTAGGAGACGGCTAACAAGAGAAAAGCACAGAACAGATATGGGGAGTTCACAAGTGTGAATTATTAGTTTCTCTTACATAAATTTTCAGCTCTCCTTTTTAAATAAAGAACGCCATCATTGACTTTCTCCTAGATTAATTCAAACCTGTACTGCCAGAGAATAAACATTTGGGTAAATTGGACTCTTATCTAGTAAGTTACATTAAAGGAAATTGAATTGAAAACCTTGACAATGCAAAACTATAAAATTTTAGCTTCCATTTTATACTCAAATGACTTTGCCTTAGACTATGAATATGGCTGGATGCATTCTTTCTGCTATTATTTTTTTTAATGGCTCTTAGCATCTAAGAAAGTATCTGCTGTATATCAAGTTATCCAAGTTTCCTCCAGGTAAAGGATTTTATAATGTAGATAAATTATAGTGAAAAATTAAGAGGTTTTAATTATCCAAGACACAAATAAGTTTGCCTTATCTAATTTTATAATTATTAAGTATTATTTAAACAGTTAATAGTATTTATTGAAGAATCGTATGCATCTTGTGCCAACCTAGAATTTTAAAGTTAAAACTAGGTCAGGTGCAGTGGTCCATGCCTGGAATCCCAGTGCTTTGGGAGGTCAAGGCAGGAGAATTACTTAAGCCCAGGAGATTAAGACCAGCCTGAGCAACATAGTGAGAATCCATCTATACAAAGAATAGAAAAAAAATTAGCCAGGCATGGTGGTGCATGCCTGTAGTCTCAGCTACTCAGGAGGCTGAGGCAAGAGGACCAATTGAGCCCTTGAAGTGGAGGCTGCAGTGAGCTGTGATCACACCACTTCACTCCAGCCTGAGTGACAGCAAGACCTTGTCTCCAAAAAAAAAAAAAATATATATATATATATATAAAAAAATAAATAGCACAGTCCTTTCATTGATCAAACTTAGATATTTAACATTTAGAAATATTATGTAGAAAAGCAAATAATTATGTATTTTAGTATTATTTATGATGAAAGCATATTTGTTTCATTACAAAATATTAAACTGGTGTTACTTTTCCTTTGTAGCCTGAAGTGTTTTCTTTTTTTGTTTGTTTGTTTGTTTGTTTTAACATTCAATCCCTTAAGTTAACTCTTCATTATCTGGGAGTAGGGACATTAGGTAAGATTGAACTAGTGGGCAAAGTATTTTCACATATTCTTGGTGACCTGTTCACTGTGTAAAAACAACACATTTTTCTAGAGAAGAAAAAATAGAGCAAAGGTAGGCAGAGGTAGAAGGTTTTAGAAAGTCTCACTCGAACTGTAATTTATATCACTTTTGTTGCAATGGTACCGTGCATCTGAGGTCATGGGTACTGTGACTAATTTATATATTTATTTTTTAAATTCAACTTTATTCTACATACTATCTTTCCATCTTTTTATTTTATTTATTTATTTATTTATTTATTTATTTATTTACTTACTTACTTATTTACTTATTGTGAGACAAAGTCTTACTCTGTTGCCCAAGCTGAAGTACAGTGATGCGATCTCGGCTCACTGCAACCTCCGCCTCCCAGGTTCAAGTGATTCTCCTGCCTCAGCCTCTCAAGTAGCTGAGACTACAGGCACCTGCCACCATGCCTGGCTAATTTTTGTATTTTTAGTAGCGATGGGGTTTCACTATGTTGGCCAGGCTGGTCTCGAACTCCTGATCCGCCCGTCTTGGCCTTCCAAAGTGCTGGGATTATAGGCATAAACCACTGGGCCCAGCCACCTTTTTTACTTTTTAAAAATACTTTGATTAAATCTGGCGGATTGGGGAACTATTATCAGTTTGACTCATTCTAGCTGTACCTCTCCACCACCTGGTGGTGATGCTAATAAGCAATTGAAATTGTTCAAGGAAATCCACACACTGAAGGTGGACGTCCTACAAAGGCTAGAAGCAGTTGACAAAGCTTGAAGGTAATTTGCAAATTACATACTCAACCCTACATTATGGAGCGCTAACTACGTTGTTTTATTTTTTTAGGAATGAAACGACAGTCCTTGCTCCACATGAAACAATCTTTCGAGCCGAAGATCTATCTGTGATTCTTAAAGCGTATGTGTTGGTGACATCCTTAACCCCTTTGCGTGCGTTCATTCATTCAACTGGCACAGTTTGGAATCCGCCAAAGAAAAAACGCTTCACTGTCAAGGTAAGCTCTCAGTTGAAGCTATTATTTCACACAAGTATGCTGAAGTAATGTGAGTTGGGCTGCCATCTTCCCCCCTTTATGGTTATCAAATCCCATTGAACAAAGATCACATCTTTTTTATTGCTGCAAGAAAAGATTTTCATTTAATAGGTGCAGGTTTAAAAATGAATTGGAAGCAGCTTAATTCACTAGGGATCACAAAGGCTACATTCTTTTTTCTCAATTCATCGTGATAGTTCAATTCTTTGATCTACTTATTATAGAGCTAGTTCACAGCTATACTCTGTTTTTCTTAATTTTTCACTTATTTGAGAAAAAATATAGTCAAAGCAACAAATGGAAATACAATTTTGCCTTTGTGCTTTTTGCTTCACCCTTAGGAAGCATAATGCTAGTGCATTACACCAGTCAATATGGAATATTTGCTGAGTGAAAAATAAAGCTTTCAAGTGTGCCTAATATAGTAAGCTATGACATAAAGGATAATAGGAAAGATTTCAGGGAAGAACTTAATAATAATCCCAAAAAGTTTAGTAAGTTATAAAAGGTAGCTCAGGTCAACTTGGCGGAAAATGAGATCTAGTGATGACAATACGTTTGATAAATTTTAAAGAAATTTTGATTTTACAGTATTTTATTGTTCTGCATACCAAAAAGAGGAAATGGAAAGAAACTGAAAGAATGCACAGGGTCTCTCACAGTTTCAACAGATTCAAAAATGATTGAACTTGATTTTTTTCAAAATTTACCTTTATAAATTGAATTTTGAATTTTGGAAAATCTTCCAGCTCAAGAAGAAGGCATGAGCAAATTGTTAGAATTTATTTCTGGCATCTTATTTTTTTTATTTAGTGTGCTTTTGTTTTTCCCTCTTAAACTTTGTTTCCTTTTTCACTGTAAAGCTTAAATATTCTTCTGTAAGTTTAAAAGTTGTGCATTCTTTACATATATAACATACAGTGGTCACTGTTAATTTAAAACATGCACTCGTGTTTATGTTTTCCTATTCATTTCTTAGACTTTTCAATATTTCTATCTGCTTCCTAACCTTGCCTTCTCAAGACTCTTTTGGTCTCTGTACCACTTCCCCAAATCCCATTATCACAATGTAGATTTTTAGTTTTGGTTGAAATAATCACTTGTTCCTTTTTTTGGTCTTTTTTCCCTCAAATACAAAAAAAAAAACTATATCAAGACACTTACCATCCTCACTTCCCCACACTGTTTACAATGTCCTCCTGGACTTGTTTCTTTTACGATTTGAGTGTTTTCAATTTGGGTCTGATGTCTTTAATCTTTAATTCTAAAAATTTGTTTTCATGATTTCTTGAAATATTTTTGCTCACTGTTTTTATTCTTCCTTCTTCTGTTGACCAGATTTGATCCTTCCATTTCTATTTATATTTGGCTTTTCTTATCTGCTTTCTGGAAGCATTTCTGTTTTCTAAGACAGTTCTTTAATCTTATCTTTTGAATTATACAGTCTGTGTCAGTCTGTTTTGCATTGCTATAAAGGAACATCTGAGGCTGGGAAATTTATAAAGAAAAATGTTTATTTAGTTCATGGTTCTGAAGGCTGTACAAGCATGGAACCAGCATCTGCTTGGTTTCTGATGAGGCCTCAAGAAGCTTCCATTTATGGTAGAAGGCAAAGTGGGAGAAATCATGTCACATGGTGAGAGAGGGAGCAAGAGAGATGCCAGGCTCTTAAACAAAGCTCTCCTGAGAACTAATAGAGGGAGAAGTCACCACCAGGAAGGCACCAAGCCCTCCATGAGTGATCTACCCCCACAACCCAAACAGCTCTTAGCAGGCCCCACCTCCAACATTGGGGATCATATTTCAACTTGAGATTTGGAGGGGGCAAATACCCAAATTATATCAAAATCCTTCTTACACTGTAGCTTTACTGCTATCTCATCTGTTGTTTCTTGTATTTCGTTTATTTATTTAATGCTGCATGTATAACTTAAATGCTCATTTCCCTTCACTTAAAAACTAGTATATTTTTATTTACTTCTAACATTTTTACCGTATTCCTCTTTGTTGTTTTTAATGATTTCTTTTTCACATTTTATTTTGCTACTATCTTCTATTATTTCTTTCAGTATATTACTCATGCTTATTTTAAATTCCTCATCTATCAGTTTTGGCCGTATAATATATGTTGTTCAGTTTGTTGCCTTTCTTTTGAAGTAGGTGTATTTTTTTGTGCATTCCCTATATTGTCATTTGAGCTTAAGTCCTCTTGCAGACATTATTTATTCCAGCCAGTATAGTGTTTGGGGAAGGTCAGTCCTTTCAGGTGAATCCAAGGAGAAGGGAGAAAATGTGTTCCAAACATGAAGAAATAACTTTTGGTTGCTTCCCTTTGTAGCCAGGTAACTTTCCTGGTCAGAATTTCACCCCCTAGACTCTCTCAGGCATAAAAGCCCTGGGAGGAAGCACACCTTCCTCCATTATACATCATCAAGCCTGGGGGTTGACAGACAGTAGGTGGAGGAGTGAATGCCACATGTGACCAGTAACTCCACACATTTTTTTCATCCTCTCTCCCAAGAAATTCAGCAGTCTGAATCCTGGGCCTGGGCTTAGCATCCTTAACAAGGAAGGAGCAACCAATGATTGTCCTAGGGGAAGACAGGGGAGCGTTAGGAGGAAAACGAAAACATTTTCCTTCAGCCTGTTGCCTCAAGTACCCTCCAACAACACCCCTCCCCCAACTCCACTTATCCCTGACCATGGCTACCACTGGTCAGACCAGTTCACGATAGCTCTAGAATCCCTTTCAAAGAAGTATTTGTTATTTGTTCTTTGTTATCAAATTCTTGCTTGGATCTCATTTCACCTGGGCTAGTGAATCATCTTAACAGGAAACTGAAGCTCTTAGATATTTTAAATAATTTTTAAAGTATTTTTCCTCTTTTTGTTTAAGTGCCGCTCCCCCTACCCTGGTACAAATAACAGGCTAATTTTTATGATAGTATTTATTTATGTATTTCCTGAAAATAAATCATGAAAAAAGAAATCTCCTTGTGATCTGGTTTTCTTTAGATTTTCATGCTTTATTCGCTATTTCCTTTCTTATTCATGTGTTTGTCTTTTCTGTGAGACAGATGGAAGCTGTGGTTGTAGCACAGGAAAGCATGCAGTTCTTGTCATTTTCATCCTCTCCTTGGGATTTATCTTTTCAAGATCTTGCCTGATTATTCTGGACAATACTGTTATCTCCTCTCAGAGGGAGGTAGTACAGCTTCCTGGGTCAATGCAGAGAAAGCAATTGTTTCCTTACTAGTCCAAAGTTACGCTTGATGATACAGATAAGTTTCAGAAAACAAGAGGATATTCATTTACCCTTCAACTGATGTACTTGTTATTTCAGTTAAAACAAATAGATTATAACTCATCTGTTAAATTACTTAACCATCCTCAGAAATACTGCTTTCTCCTCGTATTTTTAGATGTGAAAAAATACATAGAAATTTCACACTGCTAATGTGAAGGACAAAACCAAAACCCACTTTAAAAACTACCCACGCTATACCAGCATGTTATTAAACACTGTTCTCAAATTCCACAAAACATAATTTTGTGTGTGTGTGTGTGTGTGTGTGTACTGAGTCCTGAATTCAAAGCCCAAATGACTTAGTTAAATCAGTAGTGATTTATGTACTGTGTGATGAGGCAAGCCCACTAAACTAGTTATCAGTGGCCATTTATAGAACATTCTGGCAGCTAAAGAAGGTATGAAGGCAATAACAGATATAACTATGAGCTCATTTATTTCCAATTAGGTCTTCTGCTGAGATACTTTATCTGTTAAAGCTTTGTAGAGAGTAAAAAAAAAATCAAGAAATGCAAATTTGAGGAATAATGGAAAATAGACGCTTTGTAAACTATTTTTAATACCCTTCTATAGAATAAAGTATTTAAAAATTTAAGCGTTAGATGTTTCCCAAGGATGTTCAAACCTAAAAGCAGAGGAAGATGTGAAAAAGAAAAAAATTGCAAATGTGATATTTGCTTACTATATCGTTTGATCTGATTTTAAAACAACTCTATTTGTTGCTGTTAAGACAATATCATTTACTTGATGAGTATAATAAATCCAATTTTAAGAAATATTTTATTTAAAAATGTCTTCCCTTAAAAAGCTCTCAACTGAATTATAAAACACTTCAGTTTGTATCTATAAATTCAAGAGTAAACCCCTTTCACAAATATTCTAACTATAACTTTTGGTTAAATGAATCTATGTCTGTCTTAAAAAGCAGGTCATATAGATTAACTGCAAGAAATGTCATAAATTAAATTTGGTTCTTAGAGCGAAAAGTCACAAGTCATCCCTTCATCCATTGTAAATCACAAAATAAGTTACCCAACAGAGAGGCAACTGTAATATCTGTAACGTTTTATGATGTCTGAAGATTCTTTATACTTCTGACCATAGTTGACTCACTGTTTTTATGAAAATGTATTGCTGAAGAGATTTGTGACTTCTGGCAGAAAAGGTTGTCAAAAGCCTTATTTTGTCCAGTCAAAACATAAATTAAATTAATTCATTGTTTGATCAGCCATCCCATATTTGAAGACGTTAGATGTGTTGCTATTCCATATTTGACATCAGATATAAAGTTATATGAAGATGATTCCTTGCATATAATCAACTCCCTATAAGTGTCTCTTCGATTGAATTGAATCAAAGGTCATTTAAAAAATTTTAACTGCATGCATGAAGAAATTGCCTGAGTCTACTTTATCCCTAACTGCTGTAAGCCAGCCACTCTACTTTGCAATGATATATACATGATATAGATAAATATTATATAAATGATCATTTGTTTTCCAGTAAATGCAGTATTCAGATGTCATAATCTGAATTTCTAGATAAGGGCCGCTTTGATAGAAATAGGGAAGTCTGGGATACCATAGCCTTTTTTCAAGTCAGATTTGTGAGTTCTAAATCACCAACTCTCTACCACCACTGCCATGGCCTTCAGGGGACCATTCTTCCATCTCCAGTGCCTGCAGTTCCCTCTCACAACAATGCAATCAACAAATGTGCACAGAGGGCAGAGGAGAACTGTGGCGAAGAAAGGAATGTTGTTATGTACAAGATTCCTTTTTAAAAGATGCATATATCCCTTATTCATTTTGGAAACATGACACAGTTGCAGGGATGAAGTTAGCCTCATTTGTCGTCAATATTTATGCAGTGCCTTTGATAATGTTGGGTGAGATCGCTCATATATTCCCAAGGTAAAAATGAGTAATGTCTTTGGAAGAAGGTATAAAGTGACAGTATGGTTTTTCAACCTTAGGAAGTGTTCTCCTGATCTTCATTTTATGTCTAAAACTGCAGGCTATGAAGCAGACCTTGTAAAAGGCTTTTTGACTGAGCATCTGGCCCTTCGCTAGGCCCAGGAGATTTATGTCAGCTGTAGAAAGAATGTGAATAAAAGTCTTCTCCTGAGAGTTTGTAAAAAGAGTTGATGTATTACTTAACCTACTTTTGCTTGAATTAAATTTTAAAATTGCATCAGGGTGTTCATTTTAAAGTATGATTTTTATATAAATAGAAATTATAAATAACCAGCATGTAATTGAATAAACTTGTGACCAAAGCTGACTTACTTTAAAAACTTTTACAATAACTGCAAAATAATCAGCCACATTGATGTTAGATATTATTTCGAATATACATTTGCTCTAGTAAAAGAGTGACTGCCTTGTAACTGTACATGATTTTAAAGTACATTAATGTAGAATAACTTAATTATTTTGCACTAATAATCTTTATGCCAACTTTGTGTCTTTTTTTAAAAGCAATTCATTCACTCATTCATTTCATTCCTTCATTCCCAACTTAGTTCTATTAAAAGATTTGTCAAGTCATTTTGTACATTCGTCATTTTGTACATTCATTAATTCTGAAGGCTGAACTTGGATTATTATCCTAAATGTAAAGAAAACTATTCTTTAATGATGATCATCTTCATTTGGCCAAAATGATAACTTAAGCAGATGACTCTAAGCCTCAAAAAGGCAAGCAATGTGTCTGCATCTCCAGAGCCTCACAGAGTGCCTGGCGCATGGCAGATGCTCAAAAATGTTTATCAATGAATCGTTGTCTATCATCCTCATTGTAATTAAAGGTACCTCATTAATAATAACTTATTAAAAACTGCCATTTGGGGAAAATAAGATTTAAGAGCAGGTTCTACAACAGAAGATAGTCGTATGGATTTACATATTCCATCGTTGTTAATTCAAGCATATTTTCTCTTCTGAACTAGGGTTGTAAATGCATAGATATATGCAAATATAATTAACTAAAATAATGCTTTATATAGGTAGATATATACACACACACATATGTGTAGATATACCTACTATATATATATAATGTATTATAATGACAATGTAAAGGTAAAATCTAACACTAATGAATGAATTTGCTAATTGTTATTGCATTTAATACTAGAAAATCAGTAGGCAAGTGTTAATTATATATCCAGAAAAATGGAGGTGAGCTAATACTCAGGGATTTCAGTGTGAAATCAGGTGAGGTAAGTTCATTCCTTCTTCCCTCCTTCAGGATACTTGAAAGATCGAAAAGTTCCTCAATAGTACTTTGGAGGATAGAATGTGTGTTTCCCTTCTCAGCTCCTCCCCTTCACCTGTCCTGTTGGGAGCCTGCTTCTCCCTGGAGCCATCAAGGGAAGGTATATGCTGGGATGAGGATGGGGCCCGGTTGAGGACTTGAAAAGAGCAAGTGTTGTTTCTCTGAACTGCATCCTGGAAGTGTATGCCCCGTGAACTTCACAGAAGCTCTTAAAAATTAATCTCTGCAGGCTCTTCCTCTTTCTGCCTTTGGCCAGCACAGTAATGCCACTTGGATTTCTGTTACACCTTGCTGATCACAAGTTTATAAAATAAACAGATGTTTAGAGTAAAAACCAAGCCTGGGAAAAGAGGTCTAGTGTAAGCAATCTTTCAAAGCACTTTAAGCATCTATAGAGAGCAGCACCCTCTTAATTTTTTAGTTTCCTATTATTTCTTTAATAGATGAGTCAGCTAAGCCGTAAAGATGTTCAAAGACAGAACAGCTGTATTCCCTTTCTTCACTACCCTCCATGCAGAAAGGATTGTTAAGATGGATCTTTGGGTAATGAACCATGAATTAAGGCAAAACTCCCTGCAATCTTCTAAATATTTTCATTTCTGTACAGGCACCTAGAGAGTTATTGAATTTAATTTTATAAATCTTTATCCCTAAGACTTTAACAACAAGGCTTAGCTGAGTTTTTCATCACTGTGGTAATGTTAAATATCTTCTGATGACAGGAAAATATATTGGAAGGAAAAAAAATCACATAAAGTCAGCAAACAAGAGAACAAAAACCAAGAGGAAAAATCTACTTGCCTAAATCTTTTTGAAATCCTTAAAAGAAGAGATTATGCTTATTCTTCATTTACGTAGGAAACAAATCTTTAGTGCTTGGCATAGTACCTAGTATTCAGCAGATTCAGGGAGAGAGAAATGGATTAGAATAGAGACTCCACTCATCAAATAGCTGAAAAGAATAATTAGTAATAAAAATAACTCCTTTACAAAGTGGTATGTGAGTGCAAGGTAATAACAGTGAAAATAATGGCAGTAATTGTCTCCAAAAATTAATTGCTTTAATGCTTAAGTTTATTGCAGAATATGTTCTCAGTGGGGAAGTTAAATGATTTTTACACTTTTACTTTGGGTATAGAAAAAAAGTAAGTTTTCACCAGAACATTTTGAAACTTATTAAATGTATATCATTTTTGAGATTTTTATAAACAATATCCTTTATTCCTTGAGATCTGTCTCAAAGGCTGTGACAAATTCTAAATATAAAATATCCTCAAATGTGCCAACTAGGTAAAACTGATTTGTCTGCTGAAGGAAGACAGGCTTTTGCTCCCTTCAGGAGAAAATCTGACTTGCATTTGTCATACGTGATTTATTCATTGTAAGTTTAAAATGAAATACAGCCTTTTTCCTTCCACATATTAAAATGTGGTTTCAAATTTAGAAGAAACAGCAATCTTTTTTCACCAAGGAAGCCTACATAACTGTGAGATGGAGCAAAACAATTACTGTATTGCCCCCAAGTGGTCTTTTTTGCTATTGTACAAATAGTCTGAGCTGTCCAATGGCAAAAGGAAAAAAGGCAAAAATCCTTAGCAAAGCATGGACCATTTTTCCCCCATTGAATTATACATGTTTATTTTAAAAAGTTATTTTATAACCCATAATTATGGTAAGAAAGCCATGCTTTTAAGTAGATTGTGAATGATAATAATTCTTCAGTATAATTTAAGTTACCTAGGCTGCACAATTATTTGGAATGATTTCAGCATTTGTCAGCCACTGGACATTGTTTTTTCACTTAAGAACATTTTGTAAAATTTAATATGCAATGCTATTAAAGAATGGTATCACTTAGATGACTATACATTAAGAAAATTCATTCTTCCAGCTCAAATTCATATCATAAAATATAATAATTTTTTCTATGGAAAAGTTAAGCCTATTAGTCATAAACTTGTGAGTGTACATTTAAGTGAAGAAATGTACATTTTATAATGTTTTTTTCATATAAGGAAATTCAGTGATATTTTCTAGAGCTCTTTCTCCTCAAGGAATTTACTTGAGAGTGGTATAAATATGCAGAGTACACAAAAATAGGATACTTTTTATGGCATATTGACTTTACTTAGAAGAAATGACTTATAAACATGCTATACTGTCTTATTTGTAGATCAAACAAAATATGTCAGGGATGTTAGATTGATTTCCATAAACCTCTAGTCTAAGCCAGTCACCACAAGTTCAAAAACATCACCCTGTCCCATTGCCCAAAAATTAAGGCCTCAACTTTTTTCCTTAGAAAAACAACAAAAGGGGCTGGGCGCGGTGGCTCAAGCCTGTAATCCCAGCACTTTGGGAGGCCGAGACGGGCGGATCACGAGGTCAGGAGATCGAGACCATCCTGGCTAACGCGGTGAAACCCCGTCTCTACTAAAAAATACAAAAAACTAGCCGGGCGAGGTGGCGGGCACCTGTAGTCCCAGCTACTCGGGAGGCTGAGGCAGGAGAATGGCGTGAACTCAGGAGGTGGAGCTTGCAGTGAGCTGAGATCCAGCCACTGCACTCCAGCCTGGGCGACAGAGCGAGACTCCGTCTCAAAAAAAAAAAAAAAAAAAAAAGAAAAACAACAAAAGAAAAAAGATTTTGCAACACATAGTTTTAAACTTACTACATAATCCCAGTTTTAAAATTACTCTACAGTTAGAGCTGGCATTTTATACTCAACGTGTAAGACTGCACTACTGTTTCCATGAATCTTTTATGTTACTTCTGTCTGATTACAACCTGAACCTCAAATCTGCTGTTAACTGGAATTCCTTTCAATTGTCTAAATGACCTGGTATTATGATATAGAACTGAACAGCTGTGTTTTATTTCTCTGAGTGCTTCTGAGGCAGCAGAAATGAATTCTCTCCCAGGATTCTTCAGATATATTTTGTATTCTCTACCTTCTGCAACATAAGGACATATTTCATTGCTTTTGTTAGATCTCTATGGAGTGTCTGCCTATAAGGTGGTCATTCTCTCATTGCCTCATTGATTGACACAGAGCATTCCTATACACATCACTGTATCCTCTTTGTCTCAAAACAATTTGTCCTTTCACTCCCTATTTCTAGCCTGTAAAAACTGTTCTTAGAAGCTCGATGAAGCAAGTCTTTAAAATTTAGAGAAAGGGACTTCAAACAGGAGAGGAAATTCCAGGCACCCCTTTATTTACATATATATCCGTATCCATAGGCACTATGTTTCCCCTCTACATCAGCTTCTTCATATGTGGTCTCTAGTTTTCCAGAATCTAACAGTTCCAGGTACCATAGCCTCATCAATCTGTTTAAAAAAACATACTGTTCCAAACTGATGCTTTGGTAGAAATTTCTAGCAGAATAACTTCTGAGTAACTTCTACTAGAAAATTTTTCAGATATATTGAAAAGGTATATGAATTTTTCTATGTGCTTGATTACCCAGATTATCTACATGAAGAATATTTGTTCAGATCACACAGAGAGAAATCATTACTTTAAACTCAGAAGTCACAGAAGAAAAACATTATGCTAAGGAAATATATTTCATTTTCATGCCTTCAAGGAGTTACTGTTAAAGAAATGTGATTTTAAAATATGAATAGGACGATGATGACATCCTTTCAGGCTGAGTAATAAGCAAATATCCAATTGCATTTTTACTTTAAAGGAGAGAGAAATAAATCATCAGCATTAGATCTACAGCACTGGATATGCAGCAAAGAAAAGAAAAATCCCAAGCCATAGTTCTACAGGTCTGGGGATGGGTGTGCAGTAGGAAAGTCCTTGTACAAACTCTGTGACCTTAGACAAATCTGCTAACATCGATGGACCACTTTCCATGTCTGTAAAATAGGAATGGTTTTCCTATGAGTTAAATTAGCCTTTTGATTCCTGCTACAAGTATTTACCAGGTACCTCCTATATGATAGATGTTATGTTAGGCTCCAGTAGCATAGCAGGAAACAAGGTAAAGTCCCTGCCTTTGTAAAGTTTATTCTTATATGGAATGACAGATGAAAAACAGATAATCAATTAATTATACACATATAAAGAAATTCGGATCGTTACGAGTATTTAATATATCTAAGAATGAAGTGAACAGGATGGATGTTGACTAGGAAATAACTGGACTGCCCACTTTATGAGAGGTAGAAAGATTGCCCTGAATAGGTGAGATCTGAGCTGTAATTCTGTAATGAGACTAAATGCCATTTGAAGAGATGACAGCGAAATATTCCCAGCAAAAGGACAATTCCAAAGTTAGGAGAGTCTTCACATATTCACAGAATGCCACAACCACTGACTGTGTTAACATGTTGAACACAGGGTGAGTGGTAGAGAGATTGAGAGAAAGGCAAGAGCCTAATCACACAGGAGTCAGGAAAAGTAAGAAATTGAATTTTTTCCCTGTAGGCAAAGGGATGCTTCTAAGATAGTGAACAGGAGGTTATCATGATCTGATTTACTTTTTAAGCCCATTCTGCTGCTGTGTGGAGAATAGATTGAAGAGAACTGTGAACAGAGGCCGAGAAACCAGTTGCAAGGCCATTCAGGGGTCCAGATGAGGAGCAGGGTGGCTTGACCTAGGTTGGCGAGGTGGTAGTCTAAAAATGGAGAAATGTGGATACGTTTTGAAGGTAGAAACAAGAATTGATATTGGAGTGTGAGAGGCTAAAGACAGAGGGTTCAAGGATGACTCTTCAGCCATTATTTGAATGGTGGTGCCATTGACTGAGAGATCAGATGGGGGAGCCACCTTTCAGGAGGAGGAATGGGAAAGAAACATGAAATGAGGAGGTAGAGAGGCACACAGGTTCCTGTTCATACAGCAGTTTACCTATTGAGGCTGGTTCTTACTCACCTACCCCTTCTCAGGCCTTGTCTTGTTTGCTCTGTAACCTGACTGAAGGCCCTACCAGAAAATTTCTCTCCTGGACAATTTGGTGATTCTTTTCCCATTCACTTCCTCTCTCTACCTTTCTTCTCCCCAGTCACTGCAACCCCTGTTTCCAACAAAAGTATCCTACCACGTCTAAATGAACAGAAGAATAACAGTAGCTATTTGCCCATCCTAGTGTGACAGGGAGGTTCCCACAGCTTCAGGTACCCATTGCTATAAAAACAGTCCTGGCAGAGGTGCCTGTTTCTCAGCCACCATAAAATCAGGGGTTATTTTCAAACAGATGGTGCCTCAAATCACAAGTCTAATCTTTTGAAGGATAGTAAAGTGGTCCAGTGTGATGTATTCAGATAAGAAGGTGAGAAGATGCTTAGGAAAATGCTCACCCTAACAAGGATTCAATCTATTCAATGTTTGGGATGGAAGCCAGAGTGAAGTTAGAGAAGTTTGAAACAAAGAACTCAAATCAGAATTAGAAAGCCTTAAATTACATTCTAAACACTGAAAATAAAAAAGAAAAAAGCACACGAAGTTCTTAGATCACCTTCTCCATATGAGAGGTTCGTGTGAGAAGGAGATGCAGGTTCCATTTCAAAAAGAGGAGAAATGAAGACAAAATTTAAACAATGATAAAAGGCAAATTGAATCAGTCAGCTTTTGCAGAGCAAATCACCTCCAAACTTAGTGACTTCAAATAAGCATTTATTTCTTTTGGTTCTATAAATTGTCTGGACGGCCTCTGCTCATCTCTATAGGCAGATGGTGGCTAAGCTTGACTGAGTGGTCTAGCCTGCCTTCACTCACGCTTCTGCATATTGGCTGGGTATCAGCTAGGTCCATTGGGATGACTTGGCCATGTGCCTGTCATCGTCTTGCAGTCCATCTAATGTTCCACCACACAGTGGCAGTTTCAGGATTCTTAAGAATTGCAAGAGAACAAAGCCACTTGAAAAGGCCAAGTCCTTTTCAAGTTTTTGCTTGTATATTAGTTTGAATGGCTACCCCCAAAAGGATATGTCCATATCCTAACCTCCAGAACCAGTGAATATTACCTTGTTTGGACAAAGGGCCTTGGCAGATGTAATTAAATTAAAGTTATCAACATGAGATCTTCCTAAATTATCCAGATGGGCCCTGTGTATGTCCTTGGAAGAGAAAGTCAGAGATTTGACACAGAAGAGAAGACACACAAAGGAGAAGATACATCTTCACATCTTCACTCATGTAAAGATGAAGACAGAGATTAGAGTTTTGCACCCACAAGCCAAGGAATGCCAACAACCACCAGGAATTGAAAGAGACAACGAATGAATTGTCCCTAACATCTTTAAGGGGAAACGTGGCCATGTGGACATATTGATTTCTGGACTTCTAGCCTCTAAAACTGCAAGAGAATAAATTTCTCTTGTTTTAAGTTGTCAACTTTGCAGCAATTTGTTACAGCAGTCCTAAAAAGCAAAAAGAGTTTACATTACATTTGCTAAATATCTCATTGGCCAAAGAACATCACATGAACAAGCCAAGATTCAAGGGGTGAAAAAATAGACTCCACCACTGGATGTGAGAAGTTGCAAAAGTCACACTGCAAAGGGGTGTGCATACTGGGGTGGGAAGAATTTGTGACCACTTTTTTGCAAACTGCCACACTAATGAAAATAAATACTTTCATGTTAGGGCAGATTACCAGCAGGTTTAGCAGGATGTAATTTAAATGTGAGAACAGGGAAATATTTAAACTGGGGGCAAGAGAAAACTAGAGAAGTGGGAAGTGGGGACGAGTATCTTGACTGATGACTTATCGACTAAAAGAGAAGTAAGTTTATAATGGTTATATGTCCTTCATCAAGTAAGATATAGAAACAGTATAATTTCACCCACAATAAATGGGTTGAAAATGCATGCATTTAATCTATATCTTCTTGCATATATAAGTTTGTTCATATGACATGAAGCCAAAACAACTCAAGGAAAAGCAATATTGAATATTTCAGTAATCATTCACAGCTAATTTGACTCATTTGTATTCCAGAACTGTTTGGGAATTCCTACTCTGTGCTGGGCCATGTGAAGAAAGACTCAAAGAGAAATATTGGTTCTTGCTTTCAAGAAACCTTCCAGTAGGGGAGAAATATGTATTTATAAATAACTATTACAGGGCAAAATGCAAGGCATGATTCAGAGTTGCAGAGATAGTGAAGAGTAGGAGAGAATTATTCAGGCTGGAGAAAGGGAATAGGTTTCATAGAATGGATGGTGTTTTAGCTGTGCTTGGAAGAATGAGTAGGGTTTCTTTAAAAATGAAGAGGGATGTTTACATTTGCTTTGCCAAGGCAGCATGAATCATGCAGGTGAAAACATAGGTTATAGTCTTGAAACTATGAACTGCCTTATTTGGCCAGAATTTGAATGTCTGTAAGAGAAGGGAGAATCTTAGGGTGGCCTGAGGTGAGAGGGATGGGGAAGGAAGGAAGAGAAAAAGACACAGGATTTGTGGTAGGTTAGACCAGATGAAGATATACTACAGATGAAACCTGAAGAGCTTGAATTTCATGGAATGTAAAATGTAAAGTGACACTACTGTCATTTTACGCTTCTGAATGTATTCTCAGATATGGTCTTATTTGAAACTTTTTCTTTTTTTCTTTGAGACAGAGCCTCTTTCTTCACCCAGGCTGGAGTGCAGTTGCAAATCTTGGCTAACTGCAACTTCTACCTTCTGTGTTCAAGTGATTCTCCTGCCTCAGCCTCCCAAGTAGCTGGGACTATAGACATGCACCACCATGCCTGGCAATTTTTTTTGTATTTTTTGTAGAGATGGGCTTTCACCATGTTAGCCAGGATGGTCTTGACCTCCAGACCTTGTGATCCACCTGCCTCAGTTTCCCAAAGTGCTGGGATTATAGGTGTGAGCCACCACGCCTGGCCTTATTTGAAACTTTTAAGAAACCCAGGAGATAGGTTGATATATTTATATACACTCTATGGATGAGGAAATAAAGATTCATGATTTAATGAAGAGGACAGAACTAATAAATGTGGTTAGGATTGGGACTCAGATCTCCAGTAACTAAAATCTCGCTTAGTTACCACGGACAGCTTGTAGTACTGCTCTGCATTCCCCCCATAAAGCTTGTTGGCTGCTGAACTCAAGAGCTCAATGCCTGAGGCAAGGATGTTACCTTCAAGTTTGTCCTTTACACCCTTGAGTTCTATGCCTACCTTCATGAGCTGATGAATTGTAAGTGCAAAAAGAAACAGGTTTTCTTCTGTAAAAGCAAAGCTGAATATTTATAACATTCTTAATATAGGACAATCAACTTAAAACATTTCAGATGAATTAAATGTGGGTATAACAACTTTCAAAATTTGGGGGGAAGCCGTAAAACCTAGAATGATTCTGCCCTGGGATTTCTTTGCAAGTGTCTTTGTGTTCTTGGTCTAACTGCAGTTAAGTCAATGCCTATGGGTGAGGTTTCTGTGAGTTAGATGACTTGCAATTCCAATTAGTTCACCCATAGTCAAAGGCCTTGACCATATGTCAAAAGATTGACAAAGGAATACAGGTTTAATTTTTTTTTAAAAAAAGTTTAAGAATTGGGCATATCACTTTTTGAGTTCTCATATAAAAATAATGTACTTTGTAGTAAAAAGGATAAAGGTACTTCTACTGTTTACAGCTTATTTTACTATTGTGTGCACAAACGTGCGTGCGTGCATAATCATCTATTGATTAATTGCTATGTCCTTCAAGCACAAATGAATTAGCACCTTATGGTTTTATATGCTGACTTGGAATGTTCAAGATAAGTTCAGCTACAACTGATTCATATCCTTCTGTAAATGTTGGGGACTTCTGTTCTTTATGAGCAGGGAACTGACATGATTGGAACTGGCCTTCATAAGGATGATGACTGGCAACAGTGGAAAAAAAATATTGAGGGCAGGGAAGTCAGTAGTCAGTACTCAGGGCACACGGAGAGGACATGGATTTGGGCTATCTAGCATTATATTTGACTATATGCTGAATCATGAACTTTTAAATTATGCATAATTAAGTACCCACTGAAAATACAGCATGTAAAGGAATGAATATTGTTTGGTGTGAGAGAGGTGTAAGGTAACTGACAGGAGAAAGGTGTGAGAAAACAGCAGAGTTGTCATAAATATCCTATAGATTCAACAGACTTTAACACCACGGCCACTTAAAAGTTAGGGCAAATTGCTCTATCATGTTCTTTATTGTACAACCAGAACCCATTATTTTTTTATAATGAATACGTTTCCTTTTGTGATTGACCAGGAGACTTAATAAGACCTAAAAGCAATACCCTGCATAAAATATCCAGTATATAAATTGAAAACATTTTCCCTTTTTACTTTCTTAATTGTTTGAGAGTATTTAGAGATATGAGATAGGTATCTTTCTGCCAAATGAGTCCTTATTTGCAAATTTTTGTACTGCCTGTAACAAATACTACTTGGTACAAATATTACTGGATTTCAATGTCATCTTCTAGTCAAGATAATTAATAAAAGATGGATTGTTTTCAAACGAGCTGTCAGAACTTATTTTATTGGAAGTTCAAAGAAGGCTTGGTTTTGACTTTAATGGGAATAGTTGTGACCTGCTCGAACAATGGCATTCATATAAAGAAAATGAGCAGACGTATACGTAGAGAGTTCAATGATAAAATCTTTACAACTTTAGCTTTTGCTCTTTGCTATTAAATCTCTCTGCTCCTTTATATCCCACTGAGAGATTCCAGAAGGGATAATAAAGAAAACCTGCCAGTTTTCTAAGAAGGTTGAATATAATGCAATCAAGGGTCTATCATTCAAAGCAAATAATTAAATTTTTATTCTATTCACAGCCTTTTGTATTTCTGTACTCTGCTTCTGAACAATTCCCTTATATGCTTGTGGGAGAGTTTAAAGTTTTCAGCTGTGAAACTGATTAAATTATATGGAATCTACATTCTGAATTTCCAAGTTTAATATATGCTATAAAGTTTAGGGCTGTTAAGAAGTAGGAATGAGTAAAATTATTCATGTCACTGGAAACAGAAAACTTATTTAAATATTGGAGTTTTTAATATAATTCCAAAGAAGGAGTAAATGTATCCTAATTTAGGTTCAGCCAATTTGGTTTTCTGTGGTTTACCCTAAAGCAAGCCAATTTTCAGTGAACTAAAACAAATGATGAAAGGATTTATATTCTTAAATCATTTGACGTAACATGATTTTTTTTCTTGATCTAGGCAATTTGATTTAAGTTGCAAAGAAATATTCTTAGTTTTTCCAAAAGGTAATTAGGCTACATAAATTCTCAAGTTGTTGAGTTGTTAATGGGTGTAAAGGCATGTGCTTGAGAATTGTGACAGTTTCAAACACATTTTAGATAAAAGTAAAAATACAGATGATTCATTCTTCTGGATTTCAGGGTCCATCCATAGTCCTAAACCTAGTATGATCAAAACCACAAAGGCAGAAGTAATGCTGGGGCTTTGCAGCAAAGCAGATTGGCTTCAACACCCATGTTGGTTGCCCCCAGCTGTATTACCTTAGGCATGTACCTTGCATTCTCAACCCCAACTTTCTTCATCTGTAAAATGAGGATAATGAGTACCACCTTCATAGCATTGCTATGAATACAAACAAAGCAGTACATGTAAAATGCACGGTGTCTGCCACATAGTGTCAGCTTGGCTAAGGGTATTATTAAGGTGATTATTATTAAATACAACATAGAAAATTCTCTCTCTCTCTCCCCCCATATATATATACACACGTGTATACATATATATACACATGTATATACATACACACACACACACATATGTATATATGTATTTGACATGGAGTCTCGCTCTGTCACCCAGGCTGGAGTGCAGTGGCATGATCTCGGCTCACTGCAACCTCTGCCTCCCAGGTTCAAGTGATTCTCCCGCCTCAACCTCCCAGGTAGCTGGGATTACAGATGAGTACCACCATGCTAGGCTACCTTTTGTATTTTTAGTGGAGACGGGGTTTTGCCATATTGGCCAGGTTTGTCTCAAACTACTGACCTCAGGTGATCCACCTGCCTCGGCTGCCCAAAGTGCTGGGATTACAGGCATGAGTCACCATGCCCAGCCAAATTATATTCAAATACAACATGTGCATTAAATTAAAAAATTACATCACTACTTAGGTTTGTAATTTAGTCATTTTTCTCCATTTTTCTATCTTTTTTTCTCTTTCTTCTATTGTTAAAAATCTGATTTTTTTTCTTCTAAATCACCTTCCTCTTCCAAGGGTCCACTATGCTCACCAGCACTTCATTTTCGGCCACAGCTCTCTCAGATGCGTTTTGGAGTGGGGGCAGGCAGCCATATCCAGAGCTGGATGTCATATGCCTTTGGGGATCCATGATGACTCCCCAAGGGGCTCAGAGGCACATGGACAATTTTGAGAGAATCAGTGCCCAGACGTTCACCTTTCATATGGATCATACATTGAAACTTTCTAAAGTTTGATTTTGCTGAAAAGATACCTCTTAAGCAGGTTGCTATCTCCCATTCTTTTTATACATCGTTCTGCTCTTCAAAAGAAAGACCCAGCTTTTGCTAGCTCTGATATTATAATGATGGTTACTCAAAGGTAAAAAAACATTTGCAAAAAAAAAAAGAGAAAGAAACAGACAAATTTAACTATGTTGTTCTTTAGAGCAAGTGAAGGATGCTAATCACTAGGTAACAAATCCTTCACAATTCAGCTTGTTTTCAGTTCTTTGTTTTTAACAAGATTGAATATTTCATGATAAACCACTATGTAATTTTTAACATATACCTTGGAGGGAGTTGAAAGAACTGAGCCATTTTGCTATAACTAAACCCTTCCGTCCACAACTGTGTATTTATGTGAACAAATTTTCTTCATGCTTATATTTAAAATAATATTAATAATGATGTTGAACCCTTCTTGTTCTAGCATTAAGTGATATTCTTTTAATGGATATATGAATTAATCGAATAAAATGAAATGGTCTGGTCACGGTTGCTCACTCCTGTAATCCCAGCACTTTGGGAGGCCAAGGCAGGTGGATCACGAGGTCAGGAGTTTGAGAACAGCCTGGCCAACACTGTGAAACCTGTCTCTACTAAAAATACAAAAATTAGCTGGGCATAGTGGTGCATGCCTGTAATCCCAGCTACTAAGGAGGCTGAGGCAGGAGAATCACTTGAACTAGGGAGTCAGAGGTTGCAGTGAGCCGAGATCGTGCCACTGCACTCCAGCCTGGCTACAGAGCAAGACTCTGTCTCAAAAAAAAAAAAAAAAAAAAAAGAAAGAAAGAAAAGAAACAAAGAAAGAAAAAAACCGCATATCTATCTTGGAAGTTGCATTAGGTCATTCCTGTGTTGCTGTAAGTACCTTAGACTGTGTGGTTTATAAAGAAAAGACATTTAATTGGCTCACCGTCCTGCAGGTTGTATAGGAAGTATGGTGCAGGCATCTGCTCAGCTTCTGGAGAGGCCACGAGAAGCTTTTACTGATAAGAGAAGGCAAAGGAGGACCAGGCATCTCACATGGTGGGAACAGTAGCAAGAGGCGTTGGCAGGGAGGTACCACACTTTAACAACTGGATCTCCTGAAAACTCATTCACAATGGCAAGAACAGCATCAAGCCATGAGGGATCTGCCCCCGAGACCCAAACACTTCTCAACAGGCCCTACCTGCAACACTGAGGATTACAATTCAGCATGATATTTGGTGGGAACCTATATTCAGAGAAATCAGAGCTGCATTTCCAATACAATTTTACTTTTTATTCTAGAAATTATTTAATATGATTTTTAATGTATTTCTCTTGTTCTGACTAATTATGTATGACCAATAATTTTAACTATTTGGAAGAACTTTTTTTTTTAACTTAGAGCCATATGGTCGCTGAAATTCTAAAGTTTAAATTTATGAACTTTTTTTTTCTATTGAGAATTATAGGACACTCAAGAAATACATTTTTTCTTTTTTTCTTTTTTTTGGGGGGGGGGTTGGAGTCTCCCTGTCACCCACGCTGGAGTGCAGTGGCACAATCTTGACTCACTGCAACCTCCGCCTCCTGGGTTCAAGTGATTCTCCTTCCTTAGTAGAGACGGGGTTTCACCATGTTGGTTGGGCTAGTCTTGAACTCCTGACCTCGTGATCTGCCCACCTTGGCCTCCCAAAGTGCTGGGATTACAGGAGTGAGCCACCATGTCTGGTCCCAAGGACTTTCATATATAAAAATATTAGTATGAAATTCTGAGGTATTTGGGTTACTTCAGATTCATTTTAAGAGTTCTGGCCAGGCATTATTGACATTTGAAGGCAACCCAAAGGTGCATCAGTAGATGAAGGGATAAACAAAATGTAGTATATGCCTATAACAAATATTATCCAGCCTTAAAAAGGAAGGAAATTGTGATACATGCTACAACATGAATGACCCTTGACAATACTTGCTAAGTGAAATAACCCAGTCATGAAGACACTGGATTATTCCACTTATATGAGGTATCTAGAGTAGTCAAATGCATAAAAACAGAAAGTAGAATGTGGTTGCTGGGGGCTGGGAGGAGGGGGAAATGGGGACATGTTTACTGGGTATATAATTTCAGGTGTGCAAAAAGTTCTAGAGATTGGTTGCACGATAGTGTAAAAATACTTAAAGCTACTAAAGTGTACACTTAGAAAGGATTATCATACATTGCACGTTACAGGTATATGACTACAATTCAAACTTTTAAAAATAACTTTGCAGTCTTCACAGCTGCATTTTCTCCAATTGTCATGTTTATCCACTTGCTAATTGCATAACACCAAAGCCCCTAAAAGCAATTATTTCAAGGTAGAAATTTTGCAAAAGAAAATGAAACAAAAAAGAACCCCTTCATTACTCTATTTCTCAGGTCCAACAATAGTGGAAATATTTTCTATTTTCATGCCACCTACTTTTAGTCTTGGTTTTATTCTTGAACACCTTATTATCCTTGAATTTTTTAGGATGCAAAATATCAACAGCAAGCTTGAATACTGGTAAGAATGAGCTATGAACACGGGTGTGTAAATATGTCTTTGAGACCCTGCTTTCAATTATGCTGACTGTATACCCAGAAGTGGAATTGCTGGATTGTATGGTAGTTCTATTTGTAATTTCTTGAGGAACCACCAAATTGCTATTCAAGTGGCTGCACCATGTTACTTTTCCACCATCAAAGCACAGGGATTCCAGTCTCTTAATATCCTCACCAATGATAATTTTCTGTTTTGTTTTTGTTAGTCACCATCCTAATGGGTGTGAGGCAATATCTCACTGTGGTTCTAATTTGCATTTCCCTAGTGATCAGTGATATTGAGCATCTTTTTAATATGATGTTGGTGCAAAATGACCTTAAGTACCAATATTCCTTCATCTGACTTTAGTACCAATATTATTTAATCTGAGAAGATGAAAAGTTCTTTCATACATAGTAACATTGAGAGAAGCCCTGGTGTACTTTAGTAAGGTATAATGCTGTTAAACATGACATTCTGCTATGGTTTCTCATTCAAGAACATTATTTTGAAAAACCCTAATACTGGTAAATCTTTCATCCTCCATTCTAACTCATAGATTAAATTTTCTCATCTCCAAAATTCTCTCAAACAGCTATAAGCTTCTGTTCTTCAAAGGTTTTATTACAAGACACCAGAAAAATTTATATTCTCCTTCTCTCACGAGATGTGAGCAAGAGATAAGCATGCTGTCCTGAGGAAAGTGATGTTACCCAGAAACTACAGTAAGGTGTTTCTCTTATCAAGGTATCTGTGGTTTCTGTAACATCATAGGTTTGTTTATTCAACAGTATTTACTGAATACCTACTTAGCATTAAGCACTGGAATCCAGAAGATAAAAAGGGACAGTTCCTGAACACCCCCCTCCAAAAAAAAAAAAAAAAACCAAAAACAAAAACAAACAAAAACCTCACAGTCTAGCAGAAAGAGCAGACAAGAAGGTCAGCAAGTTTAACACGGAACAAATGACATGTGTTGACATTGAGATCAATTCAGCCAAGCAAGGTCTTATGGGAGGATGGAGAGAAATAATGAGGCAGAACCCAGAGCATAACATGGGAGGAGTTGTAAAGTATGTGGTGGAATGAAGTGGATACCAAGGACACCTTGGAAAAAGATATCAGACATGATCGAAGTTTTTCTATATGCTTTTAAGTGCATTCTGTTGCTCTTATCCTTCCATTTTTAATTAATTGAAAATTTTAGTCCACCCACTTGTATCTGAATACGTTTCTTGAATGGATCAATGTTGTAAAAATGTAAATACCTTACTAGTTATTGCCTGAATTTTACACAGGTACAAACAAATGATGGTGTGTTAGCTGACTGGTTTTACGACTGTGATCTTACAACGTCATTTTCTATATAATTTATTTTGCACTGAAAGTTACACTGAAGGAAGAAAATTTATAGTTTATAAAATAGTTTCATGTCATGTTAAAAGTTACAAGATGTTCTTTTATTCATATTTATTTTGTTGCCAATGTACCAATTTCCTTGTGAACTTACATTCTCACATTTATTTAATTCAAAAACATTGATTGGAAGTGTTGATATGGAGAGGAAGAAGTCTTCTTAATATTTAAGTTCATGGCTTGACTGTTTTAAATTAGCAGCGAAGGTGAAGGTGCTCCTTCAGGTGTTTGTGAGTTAAGAAAGTGCCTGAGTGAAATTGTTCAGGTTCCGGTGGCATTTGAATGGAATTAACATCAAATAATTTCAGATTTGACATTGTCTCATGAGATCGTTGAGCATAGTTCTGTCATTCTGCACTGAGACTCACAGAACTCATATAATTTGACCAAGGAAATACAATTAGAGTAACAAATTGCAATGTAACCGGACACTCAAAAAAGTGGTTCACTTAGTCTAAGTGAGTGAGTTACAACAACCGATACAAGTTGTGCTTTCTTTGGGAGACTTTGAAAGTTTATGATTTTTTCAAAATTCATATTAAGCGTTCACATGATTCTACTTTCATTTCTGGCATATGTAGTTTGCTTGCCACTATACTGAATGAATGTGAAATAAGGAATCTCGCTCATCTGGATTTTTTTTTTTTTTTTTTTTTTTTTTTTAAGACGGAGTCTTGCTCTGTCACCCAGGCTGCAGTGCATTGGTGTGGTCTCGGCTCACTACAGCCTCTGCCTCCTGGGTTCAAGTGATTCTCCTGCCTCAGCCTCCCGAGTAACTGGGATTACAGGTGTGTGCCACCATTCCTGGTTAATTTTTGTATTTTTGGTAGAGATAGGGTTTCAGCATGTTGGCCAGGCTGGTCTTGAACTCCTGACCTCAGGTGATCTGCCCACCTCGGCCTCCCAAAGTGCTGGGATTATAGGCGTGAGCCACCATGCCCAGATGTCTTGTTTTAATTAATAAAAAATAAAAGGAACTGACATGTACTGAATACAGATGTGCTGGGTGGTGGAATTCCTTATGTACATTCTCTCATTTAATCTCAGCGATACCTCTATAAAGTAGGCACTGTTATTGATCCCACAAAGTCTCACAACTTTGGCACAAAACCAAAGTTGAACCTGGACCTTTTTACCTCTAATGTCTATAGAGGTAATACCTATGTACTATGCAACTTGTCCCCCAAAGCACAGAACACAGGGCTTTGTAAAGGCTGCAGTTCTCTCTAAAAGTTGAATTGAATGGCATCCCATATTTAAATGCTCATTGTTACATTAAGAAATTAAGAAATAATCATTTTCATTTTAGAGAAATAAGTGCAACCCTAAGACATTAATTTGCTAATTATTCTTCCTCATGGAGATATAATCTTAAAATTAATCTTATTTATATGATTAATTTTATTAATCATAAAAATCATATGCTACATAGACATTTCCAACTTTCATATATTATTAACCTTAACCTCCATGATATTCAGGTAACATTAAACTAGGAAAATGCAACAATGTCACAAATAAACCTTTCTACATAATGTGGTGAAATGAGTGAAATATGATGAGTTACTTTTACTTGGAAAAACATAATGTTACTCTGCTTTGATTCAAGGGTGTTAACATTTTTAGTGTTAGCAATAATTTGTTTTCTTTTAATCATACAATTATTACATTTATTTTCCTTAGTAAAATGGAAAAACATCCCAATTGCCAAATACTAATGACACATTCTTAGGGTCTCTATGTGTAATCTTATTAGGTTTCTGTTTTCAGCTGGAAAAGTTTATGAAGCCAGTATTTGTTTATCTTGGGGGAATTTTGCTTGTGCATTGAGAAGACACATTTGCCATTTTCCACAGGCAATCCAGGCCAATATTTGTCCTTCTTTATCATAGCAACAAAAGTTTTTCACTTTGCAATCCTGTGTAGTCTGGATAGATTTAGTCTGTTTTTCCAAAAAACATTAATAGAATACCTGCTGCATGTTTTTTCAAAAAATATTTTTTGTTCTTCATCTTTAAAAGAGTATGTTTATCCAGAGAAAGTTTATGAATCAATATGAGACTTGTTTCATATTTTTAAAAAATATCCACTTGAACTTTGATATGAAGCATCATCAAGAGGTAGTTTTGTTTTAATCATTTTAATATTTAAGCAAATAAAAACAGCTGTTTGTGATACTAACAATTGTGTTTTTAAGATGACACAAATTGAGCTTCATTCCCCCTTTTTTGTAATACCTCCGTATACTCTCTATCCACATGAAATAATTAAGAATTAAAACATTAACAGGACACTGGGATTCTCTCAGAATCTTCTCTGGTTGGCTAGATCTTGCACAGAATAATGGCATGAGGAAAAAGCAACTTTGATACATTTATTTTTGTTCTAATATACCCCCAAAATTGATAATAATACAAAACTAACATTTGAATTTCATACTTTAACATGACTTTCAAATACATTTTCTTCTAATTTGGCTTCACATCTCTCTGGTTGGTAGATATTAATCCCAATTTAAAGAGAAGGACACAAAGATTCGGAGGAGTGAGTGGCAAGCCCAGCTCACCTAGTGAGTAGAGTTACAAATGAAACTTCAGAGCTCTGATGACAAGACTTGCATTTTCCATGATTAGATGCTGTGAAATGAGGAAAATAAAATGGAGTAAGCACTTCTAAAGAAATTTAAATTATAATATATTTAAACCTTTCTCTTTCAATATACTTGTATCTTAGATTACCAAACTTACTGATTAAGGGTTTTTTTTGGGGCGTGACAAGTAGAGATAACCTAGAACAATCCTTCAAATTGGTCACCTTGAAAATGATAGACAAACTGAGGCTGTTGTTTTAACACGTGAATCCTTTACTTTGTTCACAGCTGCAAACATTTTTTGAGACATTCCTGAGAGCCAGTTCACCTCATCAGGCTTTTGATATTATGAAGGAAGCAATTGGCAAACTCCTGCTAGCGGCTGAAGTATTCAGTGAAACATCTACTTTGGGACCAAAGACCTTCCATAGGTAAAAACAAATTTTAATTTTAAAAAAGAAAATAAAGAAACCTATCTTTTAAAAATTGTTGGTGGAAATATATCTTAATTATCATAAGTAGGTGGTACTTGGAAAATTTTATGTCAATACACAAATATGATCTTCTAAACATATGTGGCCATATTTATAGATCCTCAAACTTTAGAACATGTAACAGACTCAGTAGTATCTAAATAGTGGTAACAAGAAGTATAGTACACATTTTAAAAGTTAAGCTTTTAATTGCAGCCCCCTTTTCAAGCGCAACTATCTCTATCATAGATACCTGGCGTTGACTAGGTATAATCTTACTTATACATAATAAATTTCATTCTCAAATATCCCACTGATTTCATAATGTAGAGCAGAAAATGAAGAACTTCATTAACAAAATTCAATAACTCCTATTCCCATATCTGTTTACTTGAATATAACTTATTGCCTTTCTTCTAACGACATGTTAAATCTAGTATGTCAAAAAGTAGGGGAAGCACATCAATTTAAACCTTATCATAATTTATACATGAATAAGTGCCTAGCATGTAGGAATAGGAGGGTTTTCTTCTTCATATTTAGGTTTCCATGGATTAACTTTATTGCTTAGTTTAATGTGTCATGAAGATTTAGGTGTATTTTTATTTTCTGTAAGAAATAAAATAGAAGCCAAATCCAAAAATTCATCACATGTAATTTTACATTATCCAAGCCACTGCTCTTTTTAATTAGTAGACATTGAAATTTAACTATAGTAAATATTAATGTGACACCAAATGAGAGTAAATGTAGCAAGAGGATATGGTTGTTTTTATTATTTTACTTTAAGTTCTGGGATACATGTGCAGAACGTGCAGGTTTGTCACATAGTATACATATGGCATGGTGGTTTGCTGCACCCATCAATCCATCATCTGGGTTTTAAGCCCTGCATACATTAGATATTTGTCCTAATGCTCTCCCTCCCCTTGACCCCCTCCCCCCAACAGGCCCCAGTGTGTGATGTTCCCCTCCCTATGTCCATGTGTTCTTATTGTTCAGTTCCCACTTATGAGTGAGAACATGCGGTGTTTGGTTTTCTGTTCCTGGGTTAGTTTGCTGAGAATGATGGTTTCCAGCTTCATACATGTCCCTGCAAAGGACTTGAACTCATTCCCTTTTAGGGCTGCATAGTATTCCATGGTGTGTATGTGCCACGTTTTCTTTATCCAGTCTATCATTGATGGGCATTTGGGTTGGTTCCAAGTTTTTGCTATTATAAATAGTGCTGTAATAAACATACGTGTGCCTGTGTCTTTACTTTTATGGTACCTTGTGTTTTCATTTTAGATGCAGATTCTGCTTTCAACTTCTAACTTTTGATATTGGTTATGGCAGTTTCATGCACCCTGTAGTGCTACAGGTCAGTATGCCAAAGGCCTCATGAGTGATGTGAGCTTCTACCTTGTGGTGAAAGATCAGTGTGTGTGTGGTGTTGTTGTTTTCATTCATAGTAACCAATCAAAAAATAGCAATTTGCAAAAGTACTGTAGGCTTATATTCACTGTGGTTCAGAGAATTAACTAGTATGTGGAGAATCTATGAGTCTAATCTTGTCTATGTGTCTCTGTAAAATAAACATGAAGTTTTCTATAGTTCAAGTACTATTTGTGAAATAAATGTGGTATGAAGTCAAGCATGCATTAATGGAAAAAAGAAGATGTGTAGATAATAGAAAGTAACAGATTATCTGGTGTATTTACATGAGGTTATGAAAAGATAACCTTTATTGCATATAGATATTTAGTTTAAAATTGGTTTATATTTAATTAAAAAAACCATGGGAATTTTTGAAATTCTTTTTCTGGTATAGATATGTGTAGAGTGAAGTGTTTTTATCTATTTTGATTCTTTTCCTTTCTCTCAAATTAAATACAGTCATTCAGATCATCTCCCCCAACATATTTTTTTTCCTCTAACATAGCCCTTAGAAGCAAAAAGATAAAAAATAATTTATTAAATTAGTCTAAGAAAGTTGTACCTTGGAATATGGGGTGGGAAAAAAGGAAGAAGGGGAAAATAAAATTATGTGTAACTAGAAATCAGCTTTGTATAACATTTATGTGTCTTCAAACTATTATACAGGTAAACCAATTACATTATAGATGGCTCAGACGTTTGGTTAACTAGCTCCAAGATTTCTCCATAAAAATTTAAAACTTTATTAATTGACACTTTTAAATAGTCATTGTTTCCTTATTTTGCATGCATACCTAATAGTTTGTATTATGCTTTTTAAAATTGTTCGGAAAAAAATGTTATGTATTATCTTCCATGAAAGCATATTCTTCAGCTATAAAGGGTATCAAGATAAACTAATGTGACTTTATAATATATTAGTTTTCTTATGCTGTACATTAATTAATTGTGTCTTTAAATTGTATCTTTAAAAAAACAAACATTATTCACATTTATAAAACTGTTGACCTCCAAAAAGACCACTAGATGTCAGTTCTGATCTATAATCCAACAGGAAGTAAATCATGAAATCATTCCATTGCCTTAAAAGTAAATCGATGAAAAATATTTGCTGTGCTTTTGCTCTTTCAAAGGTACACGAGCATTTACATTTTCAAGATAATGATAATATGGACTTTGAGGACCAAAATACAGAAGAATTCCTTTTAAATGATACTTTCAATTTTCTCTTCCCTAATGAATCATCACTTTCCATATTTTCTGAGATATTTGAGAGACTTTATAGATCAGATATATTGAAGGTAAGTGCATATTTGTGTGCTGATAAATATTTTTTCAAGTCATTCCTTAGAAGGTGTCTTTCTCTTTATTGTGCAATTCAGCAACTTGATCATTCACTTGAAATTAATTGGTATTTATTATATCGCACTTTAATTTTTTCTGACCTCTGGACTAAGATTATTTTTATGTCAGCTAACTAGTCAAGTGACTGATTATCATAAAATAATAGGTTGAAAATTAAGTAAAGTGTTCATAATTTCTTATTTTTTCTTTTTCTTTTTCTTTTTTTTTTTTTTTGACAGAGTCTCACTCTGCCACCCAGGCTGGAGTGCAGTGGCATGATCTTGGCTCACTGCAACCTCTGCCTCCCAGGTTCAAGCGATTCTCTTGTCTCAGCCTCCCAAGTAGCTGGGACTACAGGCATGCGCCACCACACCTGATTAATTTTTGTATTTTTAGTAGAAACAGGGTTTCACCATATTGGCCAGGCTGGTCTTGAACTCCTGACCTCGTGATCCACCTGCCTCGGCCTCCCAAAGTGCTGGGATTATGAAATGTTTGTGGGTATTATGAATAATATATATTGTATACTCTATAATACTTTTTTAGTTTTTAATTTTTTCTTTCATCTTTTAAGTTCAGAGAGTACATGTGCAGGTTCGTTGCATGTATTATAGAATAAAAGAAATGTTAGAACTCTTTGGAGGTAGTTTAGAATAGCAATGAGTGCTCCAGATTGATGTCAGAGGATTTGAGTTATAATACTAATTTTTTTAAGCATTCACGTCTATTGTCATGTTTGGGCAAATGCCAACGAATAGGGCATAGAACTTCAAAATAACATTGATTGATTTTTATAACACGTTAGCATCTCCCCAATCTCACTACCAAAGCATCATTGGGCTATTTTATCCAGGTCATCATTGAGCTATTTTATCCCTGTCAAATATGAAGCTTTCTTATATTCAGACACCACTGTGACAAGTTGAAGTTGCTATGTATTATTTAACATTAATTAGCTCGGTTGTTCATATAACTCAAAATTTGATTGGTTTATGAAATGGGAGGTAATTGGGTTGAACATGGTTTGACTTTTTAGCAATTGCTTAAGTTTTTTCCCCCTACCAATACAGGGTGAAAACTATCAAAAGGAACTAAATCAGTGTCTATCCTTAGAAGAAATTAACTCAATTATGACTTTCATAAAGGAACTTGGAAGTCTGGGACAATTCCAACTGGTAAAGCAAAAGTGACATTTGATTCTTTCTTGGTGACTGAGATTAGAATAAATCACTGTAAGCTACCTGATTTTGATATAAAACTAGATGAAGTATTTCTCTAAGAAATAGAAATCTTTATAAGCTACTTTGCTCTTTTCAGAGATCTAAGTAGCAAAATTAGCAAGATTTATATGCATTACTTTAAGAGTTTGCAAACAATATGTGACTTATTAAAGGTAAAATAATATGGGATTAGCAACTGCTAGAATTTGGCAGTTCTCAAGGGGAAAATGTCAACATTTTTCTGAAGAAGTTTTACTTTTAGCTTCAGAACATTTACATGCAACTAAAAGTTATTTCCGCTTATTACATCCTTGTTATTTCTGTTTATTATTTCTGCTTATTATACCCTGTTTGTTTTTGTAAAATCATATAGAGTTGAAAACAATATTTTAGAAAACTGCTTAAACCTTAATTTCTTATAACTCTATATCAAACTTCAAAGAAAGAAAATGTAAATAATTATAACTTTAACTGGTTTATATCTTTTTTAAAAGGCATTCATTTTATCTTCTATGTATTTTGTTAATTCCTTGGTCAATATCAAAGGATAATTTATTGCATATGAAATACGTATTCAATACTTGTTTTCTTTCCAGTTCTGATACTTATATAGACTAAAATCAATTTGTATTTTTCCACCTAAGATTTGTTCATATGAAATATCTTTTTGAAATAGCATTCTTAATCATTAATAATTTATTATTACCCTGTTTCACGCAAGTATTTATCTTACTTGTAAAAACTATATGAGATATATATGCATATACATACATACACTACTTGTATGAGTTTAATCAGCTTACTAAGTTAATTAATGAGTGTTTGATACTCCTTTTTCTAATTTAGTCCCAAATTTTGGAGGATTCAAAGTAAGCTAATTTCCCCAAAGGTAATTGAGTTGACACAATATCATTTTAACTATTTGAAACTTATAAGTATTACTTTCACAACAGTTTGACTTAATACTATAAAAAGATAATAAAAGGGACCTGTCTTCACTCTTCAAGAATTTGTTAACTTTGGATACTGATAATATGGAGAACATTTCTCACCATAACTTGAGGAAGAACTAAATAATTACTTTGCAAGAGAAAGAGAAAATTCCAATTTCCTGGTTCTCACAGTAGAAAGGAGATAACCACAGATTTTTCTTTGCAGGGGAAAGAGGGGGAGATTAATATTTCTCACTCTGACATAATTCATTTGTAACCCAAGAAGCTGTCTCATTCTTCCTGCTCCCTAACTCTGTTATTCAGGTGTCTTCAGGTATCTGTAACGGGAAAGAGAAATCCATTTATATTCAATGAAAAGAAAAAAAAAATCCCATTTGGAAATATGATCATCAACAAAATTAATTTCTTATAAAAAGTGTCATTTACATCAACAACTTCACAGAAATCTAATTTATAGTACTGACCAATGGATTTTTAGCAAATATCTGACTTTTTAGATAAATGACTAAGTATAAAGCTGTTCATAGTAATACTACATTATAATTTGTTTTCCATAACTTATGCTGATATTTTGTGTTCTCAGCTCTTCCCATCTACTACTCCTGGGATTCAGTCACTGATGCGTGAATTTTATGATATGGCAAATCCTGTGGGAAATCCTGGCTCAGTCGCGACCCAATACTGGTCTCTTTTAAATGTATTTGAACAATTTCAGTTCATGAATAAAAAGACACAGCCACATCCACTGGAATGGTAAGATAACCACAAATTTGAATTGTACAATCCAAAAAATCTCTAGTCTACAGATTGATTTCAAAAGGCTTTGCTTATGTTAAAGCAGGCAGCAACAACAAAAAAGTGTGTCCAAATTTCCATACTGTAGAAAACAAATGTCTTCAGACACTGAAACCATAATGATTCTAGTGGTCTTCAAACACTTTAATAAAAATGTATCCAACAGTTTTTTAAACCAACAAGACTTGACTCCACTATAATGTTTAGAATTGAAAGTTTCAATCTAGTTTCCTTCTGTGATATATATTCTTGAATTGTGAGGGTATCAGACAGAAATAATTAGGTGAGATTTGTTTTATGAACCATCGGTCAGAGTGGCAGCTTGAGACAGTAAGATTATGTATTTAGAGAGTTTTTGAGGTGTGACTTTTTTCTGAGCAAAACCCATTGAATGTATATACATATGTTCTGTCTTTGTCACAATTCATATTTTGGTTTTAGAAGGTAGAACTTTGGAGTTTTTCCTTTTTTAGAAGATAGAATCTTAGAGGAAAATATTTGGGTAAGATAAAATTTCCCAACTTCACTTCCATTCTAGTGAGAATTAGTAATTAGGGAGTAAGAGAGAACTGAGACAGATAAAATTTTACCTCCACTAGTTAGGGAAAAGGGGCAACACCTAAGGTTTTTTTCTGCTTCTCTTTTATATGGATGGTATTATGGGAGTATTTGACTTTTCTACTGGCAGCAAAACAGAAGTAAACCTAAACCTCCTAGAGAGATGAAAGACTAAATGGCCCTGCCATAATCATTTAAGTCTTTTGCAGTCACCCTGGGCCATGGCTTTGGTTCTATTGACTTACACTTCACTTCTTTCTGCTCAGGATATAGTGAAAACAGTTCTATAAAAACTTTATTTTTACAATTCAAAAATTTGAATGATCGTATATTTGAAGAATTCTTAGGACATGTCTCAGGATCGGAATTCACTTTAGTTGCCACAGCTTTAAGAAGCTGGTTTTATTTCCTCAATACCTGGAAGTAGTAGACCTAGCAGAAGCTTTTGTTTATGTGTTTGCATATTAGGTTTTAAATAACATACTTCAGAGATACTTCGTGCTTTACACTCACTCAAATAATCTAAGACTGTCTCATTTATTATAGATGGGTGAAAAACAGACTCGATTTCCAAAGGAAGCTATTTAAAATTATTGTTTTTAACTTTGAGGAAGCTCCCTCAAGATACTCAAACTTTGGAAAGTTTGTTCCCAAGCAAAATTTTCTCAAACTCCACATAGGTTGTAAGATTAAGCAGTGTTCTGATCTTAAATTTAGAAGATTGAAGTCTCTTTCAATAAGAAAATTTGCTAATGGTCAGTGTTGAGTATAGTTGGAAAGGGTGAGGACTTTTTTGAATCATAGAGACTATATTCAAAAATCCCAACTTTAGAGTTTATGAAGACAAGGTTTGGACCCCTCTATATTTTGCAGTTTTCTTATCTGCAAAATATACATTATACTATGAACTATGTATGTTTCAGTATGATTACATAAAATAACTTTCGTTTGCTTCATAGCATCTGATACGCTGTAGCACAGGTAGGTAGTAAATATCAGTATACTTTCCTTTCCGTGCTTCTATTCAATGATCATTTTAGCTTCTATAGTGTGGGTAATGTTTTTCTTTTTTAATGGGAAAAGCAAGACAAGTTTGAAATATTTAAGTTAATAGTGAGACAAGTAAACCTTATTATGTTTGTCAACAAGCAATTAGTATATTGCTAATTTCATTTGCATTCAAGAAAAAAATGCCCAAATCTAATTATCTTCAAGGTTACCGGTAAGTGTGTATATATTTAATTATCATTCATGCCATATTGCAATGAGGGTGCATGTTATATACATGTTCCAGATGAGAAAATGAAGTGCTAAGAAGATGGGTCGTTTGCTCAGGTTACGAAGCTAATAGAAATAGAGTTGGAACTAGGACCCTGGCCTTCTCATCCGTGGTCCAGTGCTTTGGTCCAGGACTCATTCATGGTCCAGTAAATCATGCAGACAGGGAGGTCATCATTGTCCTTATCTTCCCAATGGTTACCACAGTTTTTTTCTATAGAAAATATCAACTTTACGGATGTACACTACCTGTGTTCAATGACTTCATCTTTCATTTTCAGGAAAGATCATTCTCTTGTAGCAATGAGGTAAGAAAGTCAGGAAAGCATGACAATACTAGGTAATAGTTATGTATTTGTCCTGAGGCTCAAAATCCAGAGATCTCAACAGAATTAGTGTAAATCTGAAAAGAATGAAAATCTTAAAATCAAGGTTATGCACCATGTGCTAATTTTACCTTACTAGAAATACAGTTGCATTGTACATCACTCTAAGAAAATGCTTTCAATGAAAATCCACATGGATTTGAAACAATGTATTCACAAAATTATGCAGAAAATCACTGCAGGATGCCTTTACATACAGAGTGTCTCATTCCATTAAGATAGTAACCTTTCCAAACTTCAGTTTCTGTGCATTTCAGGGTCCTGTCTTTTGTAAGAGTCACCTGGAATAAACAGTTTTTAAAATAAAATTATCATGTAAAAAATTATCATGGTTTCCAGCATTAGCAATAATTTTAATTCCTTGATGCTTTTAAATTTCTTAGCTGATGTTTATATTTGGAGCTGAATATGTCTTATTTATCTCTTCTCCATTACAGTACCCAGCACAATATCTGGGACAACACATATTTCTAAAATGTTATTTAACAAAGAAAATTGTATTTAACTCTCATAGCATCCCTGTGAAGTAAGGTAAACACTGTTATCTCCATTGCGCTGGGGTGGAAATGGAGATTTGCACCAGCACAGGAAAGTCTTGTCAGGGGCCTGCAGACGATCCTGCCTGCTGTTCTTTATCATCAGGACCAGCAATTTTTCTGTCTGCAATTTAAATTATTTTCGTCCCAAATCTGAGGATTTAAAGGGCAATCTGGCCAAGTATTTAGTTATACAACAGAGAAAGTTAGGTGAACACACCAGAATATAACTAACCCTTACTATTCACTACTGTTAATTAGAGTTTAAGGGTAGAAGACTTGGCAAGACATAGGTCGTTTTCTGCATGGTACACTTATATTTCTTCAATTAAATGTATGTTCTTCTCAGGCTGTGCCTCGGTGCTTCCAAGACGTTTTGCTCCAAAACAGTATAACTATAGCCAAACAGATTTCTAAGAAGAATGTGTATTCTTGAATCACTTCTGTTGGACCCAAGCTATCTGAGATTCCTCAGATTTGGACTGAGAGTGACTTTTTACCCTGGTTTTATTCAAATGTGCTTCTGCTGATTAGGGATGATGAGATTTCCACCTACTTCCTTTAAGGGTAGATTGCCAGTTTTGAGGATTGAAATGCAGAAAGCGTTTTTTGTGTTCATCAAAGTAACTGTGCCCACACGGAAGAAGAGATAGCGTTAGATGTAATTTCCATGAGTTTTGTTCATTTCATTAATCCAGAGTTGTTTGGCATTGCATTTGCAGGGATTCTTTCACAGAGGATAAGAACATTGAAAAACCACAAGTACGATTTGATGCAATAGAAAATAAAAAAGGTAAATCTATCTATCTATCTATATATAGATATAAATGTATATTCCCACTTATTTCAACATAACTAAATACTTATTTAGTATTTCCTGTCAAAAAAAATGCAAAATATTTAGCTTCATTAGCAATTAAAAATGAAAATTAAATGAGGAAATACTATTTTTCCTTAAATTTGGAAAGAATTTTCTTAAAATAATAGAGAGGGAATCCAGCAATCCCACTACTGGATATCTATCCAAAGGAAATGAACTCAGTATGTTGAAGAGATATTTGTACTCCAGTGTTAACTACAGCACTACACACAATAGCCAAGATATAGAATCAAAGTAAGTGTTCATCAGTGAACAAATGGATAAAGAAAATGGGGGTATATATACATAATGGAATACTATTCAGCCACGAAAGAGAAAGAAATCCTGTTATTTGTGATTTGTGACATAGATAGTCCTGGAGAATGTTAAGTGAAATAAGCCAGACACAAAAAGATAAAAACCCAGTAATCTCACTCATGTGGGATTGAAAAAAGTTGATTTCACAGAAGTAGAGAGGGGTTACCAGTTTTATGCTGTCATAGAGAGTAGAATAGTAGTTACTAGAGGCTGGGGAGGTAGGGAGGGAAGGAGGCGGCCAGAGATTGGTTATAGTTAGATAGAAGAAAAAATTCTGTTGTTCTATTAAACAGTGGAATGACTATCATTAACCAATGTATATTTTTAAATAGCTGGAAGAAAGGATTTTGAATAATCTCACCACAAAGAAATGATAAATGTTTGAAGTGATGGGTATGCTAATTAGCCACATTTAATCATTACACAATGTATACATGTATCAAAATATTTCACATCGTACCCCAGAATTATGTGTCAATTAAAATAAAACTTTAAAAAAGATAGAGTTGGGGAGAGAGTAGGGAAATAAATATTCTCATAGTGCTGTTGGATGTATAAATTAGAACAACCTCTATTAAGGGGCCATTTAACAAAATGTAAGAAAAGTTTTAAAAGTTATTTTTATAGATCAGAAATTTTACTTCTAGATATTCATTTTAAGGAAATAATATATACAACATTTAATTACATAAATTATCAACAAATTTAAAAACTGGAGTTCATTACTATTGCAATAAGAGTGGACTGGACACACAAAGTAAGCTAGAGTCATCAAATAAAATGTTGTAAATTCATTCTTATGTTGTGAAAGAATATTTATGACATGAAAATTGTTTATGATCTATTGTTAAACCTAACAATTGGCTACCTCACCGTGAAGCTCAGGAAAAATTCGTGGTGATTTATATTTTTCCTCTTCGGCTTATCTCTATTTTCTCATTTTTTCATTCCAAAGAACATCTGAACTTTTTGTTACAAGAAAAAATTACTTCTAATTTTAAAAAGAAAAAAATGAAAAGAAGTACCCACACATATGTCTATAATTTTTTTTTAGTTCAAAGTTTTTCTATTATGAAACAGGATTTAGCCCAATACAGTGGTTTTCAATGTGTGTCCCCCTCTCCCCAGAATCACCTGGAAAACGTAGCAATTCAGATCTACTCAATCAGAATCTCCGGTGATGAGACCCAGCACTTCGTGTTTTAACAAGCCCTTCCGATGATTCTGAGGCTAGAGTTTGAGAATAACTGGTTCAATAGAATGAATCAGTAGGTACAGTGGAGAACTGAGAGAAACTGCCTTTCTTTTACCCACCAGTTTTTTCCTCTATAAATGAATGATTTAAGCACCCGGAGTGTTTTATTCACTCATTTGTTTCATAAATATTTATTAAGGCATTTTTAAAATAAATATTTGGTTGAATTAAAAAATATAGAGTAAATATTAGTGGAACCAACTGGATGGCACTTCTATAATTCTAATGATTTGGAAAATTATAGTCATAGGATATAGAAACTATACGGCACCTTGACTGATCAACTTCAGGCAATAAATGGCATTTAGGCCATTCATTCTCTCTCTTAATATTTTTCTATTTGAAATAATAATTCTGCTGAGCTTTGGATAAAATAACTTATTTTATTGTAGCTTCCAGTTTTAGTTAGAAGTGTTCACTAGTATAATAAAAGTTAAATAAAAAACATGTTTTATTAAGTTATCTAATAGCTAAATGTTATTTTAAATTTTGATTAATGGTTTTTATTTTAAATTTACATTTCTGTTTTTTTTTTAGCTGCAGTTCCACAAATTAAGAATGAAAATAAAGAAATACATTGCAGTGATGGTGAGTTGAGATTGAAGTGTTGTAGCAGCATAATCAACAATTAGGGAACAGCCTTATTTTGAAAAAAAAAAAAAAACCCATCATTTTATTATATTTGAGTATCTTAGGCTGCTAATTGTTAAAGTAAATTTTAGGAGTTATTAGATTTTTGAGGGAGTCAGTATCTACCACTTTTGCATAAGAACATAAAACATTACTTTTTTTGTTTAAGGACAATGATTTCCAAACCCACTTTGAAAGGCTTTAGGGGTTCTAGGGCATTGCCTTGGAAGCCTTTCAAATGTAAGAGCTTGGCTTATCAGCTTTATACACTGACCTTTAGGGGGCTCACTACCTGGCAGTGATTTATTTCTCACCAGATTGTTGTTGCAATGGTTAGTACTTCAGTAGAATTTTCTTTATAACAGTTAAGCCAATTTTCAATTTTTTAATTCATTTCTTCACCAAGACGTAATAGGAGAAAAATAGATACTTTTAAGTTTGTATTAACTTTAAATTTAAAAATAATTTTCTTCATTCTGGTCAATTAGACAATGGTCTCACAAATATATCATCTTAGAGAGTCTAACTGATTTTTCCAAAGTCACAGGGTTATTAAATGCCTGAGCTGTATCACAAAGCTGGGTCTTCAGATTCTCTGTTCAAAGCTCCTGAATTTAGGCCGGGCACAGTGGCATGCACCTATATGCCCAGTGCTTTGGGAGGCCAAAGCAGGGGGATCACTTCAGCCCAGGAGTTCGAGGTTACAGTGAGCTATAATTGCATCAGGGTACTCCAGCCTGAGTGACATAGCAAGACCCTGTCTCTAAAAGAAAAGAAAAAGAAAAACCCCTGAGTTTTTTTTTAATATTCTATAATATATTGTGGAAAAATTGAGTTCTATATAGCAAGATTTTTCTTGATAATGCATACCTTAAATATATATATACACACATGCATGTGTGTGCATATGTATATATGTATGTATTTGGTGCTAAAAATCAACTTAGAAAATTTAGTTTTCCACAAATAAAAATCAATTTCAGTAAAACATTAAAGCTGAAAAAAAGTACAGATTTAGATTTAATTTATTATATTATTTTATTTATTTATGTTTTAGAGATAGGATTTCACTTTGCTGTCCTTGCTGGAGTGCGGTGGCACCATCATAGCTCACTGCAACCTTGACTTCCTGGGCACAAGCAATCCTTCTGCCTCAGCCTCCCAAATAGGTAGGACTACAGGCATGAGCTACTACAGCTGGACAATTTATGCAATTTTGTATAGAAATGAGGTGTTGTTCTGTTGCCCAGGCTGGTCTTGAGCTCCTGGCCTCAAGTGGTCCTCCTCTCACAGTACTGGGATTACAGAAATGAGCTGCCATGCCTGGCCTAATTTATTATTAATAGAAGTCTTTGAATTTAATAAAATCTAGTTTTTATCATCTAAAATGCAATTTAATTCATTCACGATGTTTTATCAGTATTGTTAAGTTCATGGTAGGCTGAGATAATAATATAATTTAATAGAATTAACATATATAGCCAATTAAAGAAAATGGCGTTTTAAATAAAGTATTGCTAATAGAGAATAAAGATAGCACATATTACTTATGCCATTCCTTCCCTGCACTCACCACCCAATCTCCTACCCCCAGAAAAATACATGCTACTCCATTCTCCTGGAAAACTGTTGTCTAGAATATGGTGGGAAAAGGACTAGTGAGAAAACTAGGAGCAAAATTAGAATGAACACTTGTTGAGGGTCTACTCTGTGCCAGGCCCAAGGCGAGATGAGACATCCAGAAAGCCACTCCGCCTCCTTGGGCTTCTATTTTCTCATTTGTAAAATGAAAGGATTGCACTGGACGATCTCACTTCCCGCCCCACCCTGCCCCTGCCCAGTTCCCAGGTAATATGGTGTAGATGATGTGAACATGTTAGATAGGCTCTTTAACTTCGTTCATGTTTTTATGCTGATAAAAATTAGTCCTGCCTGGATCTTTAGTAATTAATCTTCCTACTTTTATGGTATAAAATAAGATTTAAAAAATAATGTGAGGATGCCTCAGAACAGGTGGGATTATCTTTAAGAGTCTAGGCTCTTCTCATGTTCAATATGAGTTATGATTATTCCTCAAGAGGGCAATCAAATTCTGTGGTTAAAAGAAATCCATTAAAAGCAACCAAAACTTCAAACAGCTTTCCCATATATACTTGCCGAATAGATTAAGCAGGCTGCTACCACTGAACCTCGTGCTGAGTTCTCTGTAGATCTCAGGTAAGCTGGCCTGAGACAAGTTGAGACTGGGATGAGAAAGATGCCAAGCAAACACCAGGTGTTTGTAGGCGGCAACACTGATACTTCAGTGGAAGATGATGTCAGAACTAAATCAGCTTTCAGACAGGGGTTTAGGAGATAGTGCTCACACCAGAGGTGGAGACTTTCTGATGAAACCAAAAGTAAGCACTTGCTGAAGAGAACGATTGCACATTTATTTCCTGTCATCTAGGGCTGTTTCAGTTTCTAAGGAGGCAGACCCTCTTGAAAACTGTGACTATTAAGTGAAAGTACAAACTGCAGGGAAATTAACTCTCAGGGAATCTTTATAAAAATATATCCTATTAAGTTAAAGCACATCTTCTATGTTTGATTTTGAAAAAAGATCTTCCTTTTTATTATTCACTTAGCTAGTTCTGAGCAGAAAAGTGCAACTGTTTATATTCCCTTTGTGCCTGAGCAATGGTCATTTCCAAAGCACAGCCCATAACTCAACTCCAGCTTGTTTAATGTTATGTTAGGTTTGCAGCCATTTGAATCAAATCTCACGATTAATAATATCCCATTTTTATTGTGCTTATCTCAGGGTCTTTAACAGAGAAAATACTGGAGAGAAAACTTTGATGAAAAAAGAATGTATTATTGATAAGTGGTTGAATTTGAATTAAAAACTGTGGTCCTTTACAGAATGACTTCTAATAAAAACAATTTCTGCCTTCATTCTTTTTTATTATAAGAAAATGTCAAAGGCTATTAGCACCGTTGAAATTATAGATGCAGACCACCTACATCTATCAGCCAGATACTATATTTGGTTGATCATTAGGTCAAATAACAAGTAAAATTAATGAAGCAGACAGTTTACCCAATTCAATGAGTTATTCAACCAACATTACTGGTTATTTTTTACTAAGACTTTTTATGAAATAAAATTATAGTATATTGTATTATTATTGTTAGTAATTTATACGTGAATTTGTTTTTCTTCCATAGCCTGAGAAAACTATAGCTTATAGGTCAGAAATATGTAGGGTTTTTTTTTTATTTTTCCTTTAATTGTTTTAGTCCATAATGGGAGCTAAACAGAGACCTAGTCCCCAGAACTAGAATGAAGCATCCATGTGGGTTAGTGGCACCCATCATCATGGATTTGGTGGTGCACCTCCATGTCCATCAAAGAAAAATAAAAATTTTGGTCTTGTTGAAGACAAAGTCTGGGCATAATGGGCAATGCAGCTGGAGAGCAAGACAGGGAAGGGCTTGTGAAATGCCTTGTTTGCCTTGTTGGGAGCTTGGAGTTGACTCTGGAAATTATGAGAAACCACTAAAGAATGGAAGACAAATTGTCAGATTTGATTTTAGGAAAATCAATATTATAGCTATGTAAAAACAGAGGCTACAGTTAATAAACACAACAGTTAATAAAATAATCTCCTTTCTCTAAGTTCAGTTTTATAGCTTCCTGTAGCAAATTCTGTGTTATCTTTTTTGTTGCCATGTTAAATGTCACTGAACATTTTATGTAAGGAAACACCAAGACACTTTCATTTCACTGATTTTTGTAGAATTTTCTATGTTTATCTTTGTTGATATTTTGTTGACAATTGGAAAGTATTGAAAGAATGAAATACTCCTTGATATTTCTTTGAAAAACATTTTGTTAAGCTTTTGGGTAATTTGTTTATTCTAAACATTAACATTGAATATAATGTAACAGTAGCTGGTGTATGTGCCTATAAAGCTATTTTTCTTCTTTTTGTCACTGAAATAAAGCTGTAAACAATTGGGCTAACAAAGAGAAAGATTTTTTTAATGACTCAGAATCAATGGTATGTAGTAATATTCTAGGTTCTGTGACAGGATGGAGCAGAGTATAGTATTTCCTTCTTACACTTTATGGTACTTTCCCAAGTAAGGTGGCCTGAGAAGGAGCAGTTTCAGGATGCCCTTGTTTTTGTGTCTGTTTTGTATAATACTGGAGCTTGCAGTCTTTGCCTCATGCTGCCTATAAGATACTATATCAATCAAATGGCATTTCAATGACACTCCACATTAAGAAATTTTCCTCATTCCTTGCTGGTCCCCTTCTGCCACCATCCCACAGAGCCATCACTCCCACTTACACAGTTGCTTGATATATGCAGTAAATATCACAAAATGTTATCAATCCACAGGAGAGACATTTTCCCACCTTCTGTGCCTTTAAAATTTCAAGGACTGAGCAGAAAATGCCATCTATATAACACCAACTAAAGTCAACAGCTGTTATATGAGGCAAATTCTACAAAATCTGATGAATTGAAAAGCCAGCTGCAGCCACAAATCATGTATGATCAGGGTACTGATTGGAAAGTCAGCAGGGATCATTGAAATTGTTCAAAGGAAACAGAAAAAGAAAAACCTAATCATCTATTATTTAAAGATATTTACCCACTTCACAGTTGTCTTTGTCATTGTTTTTGTTTTTTTAGCAGATAAAAACACACCATGTCATATCAAGCAGATCTTCACACATCCGCGTTTGGAACTAAATCCCGACTTTAATCCAAAGATCAAAGATTATTACTCTGAAGTCCCATTTGATGTGGTAACAGTGACAATTGGAGTGGAGACTCCTAAGTGTCAGTGCAAGGTGCACCTGTACGAGCAGGCAGGGCCAAGGTATGAGGATGTTGACTGGGGCTGTGTTGAGACACCCTACTGGGAAGCAGACATTTGATGTAAACTTTGAAAGTGGTTCAGAAAAGCTGATTCGTAAGATCAGTGGAAAGATTGCCAGGGTGTGAACTTTCGCCTTCTCATGTTTTTTAAAAAAGATTGGCAACCTTTGCAGCTCATCTTTGTAACAATATTTTAACAAGAAAGGATCTTGTTATATGAAATATAGAGAAGATCCATTAAGGAAAAAATCTCACTTATTGTTGTCTTCATGTTTTAACATTGCTGAATATGTCAAGTTTTTGAATATTCAAAAATTGATTGCTTAAACCAATTGGTGCACAATTTGTGGACACAGTACCACGAACTTTCCCAACCTCACTGGCTTTTTTTTCCTGTTGATTCTTTTAAAAGTCAGCAACTCTTTTGTTCATAATTTTAAACAGAAGATAGAACCTTATTCTGTGCTGTGTCCATAGCAAAGAAGATACTCATGGTTCCATGCTGTAGGGGAAGAAATGTACTTGGAACCCTTGAGAGCCAAGTCTAGTAGAAAGGATTGAAGTCAGGACAACCCGGGTTCCAAACCCTGACTTTTCTATGTGACTTTGAATGATGTGTTTACTAGTTCTAGGTCATGGTCTCTATATTTAAAATGGGAACAATCCTAGTTGTATTAAATGAGATAATGTGTGACCCTGGCAGGTGGCTAATAAATATTAGTTTCCTTTGCTTTAATTTATGGAAGATATAAGTTGTCCTGAAAGAACACTCTTGGCATAGTAAAGTACCGTGAAAGAGATATTTATTTATTTTCATATTTTAGGTTTCTTATGAAATTGTATAGACCTTTCCTGTTATTTATTCAAATAGGCATTTAGTAAATATTGATATATGAATCAGTTTGGGCTGAATAAATTTCCCCTATTCATATTCTCTCTCTTTCTCTCTCCCTCTTTCTCTCCAGGTTTGCCAGCTACCCTCTGGGCTTAGGAATGAACAAAATCTCAATATTTGTGGTGGATGAATCTCCAGCACATGGTGAGACCCTGATCACGTACAAACTCACCATCTATAGAGAAGACCGCCCAAGTCTGCCCTTGTTTGAGGCCTTCACAGCATGTGGTTTTGTGCAGGTAAGTGAAGTTTACATTTGCACTTGAGTTGAATTGGAAACGATCTGTTAACCCGGGTGAAAAATGCCAAATGAAAATTATTACAAGAAATTGTATGCTTTGAAATTGAAACTGGTCTCATTTCAAAAGAGTGAGAATCCCAGCCAGGTATCTAAGGCACCTCGTTGTGAGTAATTTTAGTGTGATGGCTACTGCCTGTGCTCATTGTGTTCCGTGGACTTATTGTGGTTAATGTTCAAAATACATGTCTGAGGACTCACACTTAGTTGTGAAATCGGTTTCACATTTTCCTTTTGAATTGGGCTATTTTTCTTGGATTTGTCCCTGGGTCTACTTTTGAAATTTTAAGCTAGATTTAGTAGAATTTACTTCAAAGACTAAGAGGAAAATTTATGAAACTATTTTACAGATGGAATACGGGATAAATGAAACTAAATTTGCTTGGGATAGTTGTATTTCACATTCACTTCTCATACAGTAATCATTTCGCACGGCTGTAGTTTCTCTTGTGAGCAGCACATACCATTTTGTAACCAGCACATACCATTTTGTAACCTTGTTCATTTTGGAGAAGGGTGAATGTTACCCTAACACCTTTGTTCTATGGTTTCTCCCTATTTTTGCTCTTTTAAGGATCCTATGTATAACTTTGTATGTTTCCTCATGTCATATACGCCTTGCTACAGGTGATTCCAGGGAAGTAGTAATTGGTATTTTTATCACATATCTGCTAATTCACTCAGAAAGTACACTTGCAAATATATCATGTCAAATTAAATGTTCCTAGGAGCTTTGAAGAATAGATGGTTAGTAAAAGAGGGGTATTGCTGACTGGGCCTTGACAGATAGTATGGTTACCATGTTGTTTTTATCAATGTAACAGTCAGACACAGTAATCACCCCGCCACTGTCTTACCTGTTTCCAAGAGCTTTAAAAATCTCAGGGGTTGGTATAGCTTTTATTTTTTAAAGAAAAGTGATCACTAATTTAGGACTTACCACTAAATCAAATGGAGTTTCACATTGGTCTGAAGATTCATTCAAAGAAAGACAAAGATGTTATTCTCCAAGATATTAATAAGCATACTTAACAAAGAGTAGAATAGAGTTCCATGGTCAAATAAACCCACTGGTTGGTGAAACAATAAGCTAAACAAAGTTAAGTAGATGTCTTTACTATAGGACTTCTCTGAACCTCTAATATACTAATTTAAATAGTGATTCATTTATAGTATGGAAAATATATAGTGTGCTTCATTTCCAAACTTATCTGATATGGTTTTAATGGAATAGCTATTAATATTTTTTTGTGGGACAGATTTGAGGACACACTGGTCTACACTATGGAGAAGACTTTAAAATATGTTCCTCTCAGGTTTTGACCTTTCAATTTGCTTTATTTGGATTGCTGTCTCAACCTGCTTCTGAATTGAAGGACAAATAATATAGCCACACCAAAAATGTTTTTAAAAATAAACAAAAACTTAGAGGGAGGTATGCTTTTGTATATTTGTGTATGTTTATGTGTGTATAATTATTTCTAAACTAAATATTCTTACCCTTTTTGGTGGAGCATTTTTTTTTTCATACATTGCTGGGAGAAGTGTGAAATGTTTGACCACTTTGGAGAACTTTGGCAGTATCCACCAAAGCTAAATATATATAAATGACTCAGCAGTCCTTCTAGCTATACACCTAAGATAAAGGAAGTCATGTGCCCATGAAAAGACACACATACACAAAATATTCATATTGGTTTTATTCATGGTAGCTAAAAGCTGAAAATAATTCAGTAAGAAAGGAAAAAAATCCAATATTATACTATTGGGACATTAAAAATAAATGAAGTACGGATACACACAAATATGAAAGAATCTTCAAAACCTTGCATTCAGAAAAACAAGCCAGACATCAATAATGAATGCTAGCAAGGATGTGGAGAAAAGGGAACCCTTGTACTCTGTTGGGGGGAAAATAAATTAGTACAGCTACTATGGAGAACAGTATCGAGGTTTCTCAAAAAACTAAAAATACAACTACTGTATAATCCAGCAATCCCACTGCTGAGTATATTTCCAAAATAAGGGAAATCAGTATATTGAAGAGAAAACTGCATTCCCGTGTTTGTTGCAGCATTATTCACAATAGCCAGGATATGGAGTCAACTTAAGTGTCCATCAATGGATGAATGGATAAAGAAAATGTGGTACGTATATACAATGGTGTATTACTCAGCCATAAAAAATGAAATCCTATCATTTGTAACTGCATGGATAAAACTGGAGAATATTATATTAAGTGAAATAAGTCAGGAACAAAAAGACAAATATCGCATGTTCTCAGTCATATGTGGGAGCTAAAGACAAGTGGATATCATGGAGATAAAGAATAGAATGCTGCTTAACCATAGGCTGAGTAGGGCAGTGGAGAGGGCGGGATGAAGAGCAGATGTTAATGGGCACAAAAAAACACAAATAGAAGGAATAAGGTCTAATGTTCAATAGTATAACAGGGCAACTGTAGTTAGCAGTAATTCATGGTATATTTCACAACAACTAAAAGAGTGGAATTGGAATGTTCCTAACACAAAGAAATGACAAATACTTGAGGTGATAGATATCCCAATTACTCTGATTTGATCATTACACATTGTATACTTGTATCAAAATATCACACGTATTCCATAAATATGTACAACTATTAGGTATCCACAACAATTAAAAAAATTTAAAAGAAGCCAGATATATAAAGAAATACTGTATTTCACTTATATGAAGTTCAAGAGTAAGCAAAACTAATCTATGTTTATAGAAGTCAGAATAGCAGTTACCTAGAAGGTATGGGTACCACTAAGCATGAGAGAACTTTTTGGGCAAATGTCCTATATTTTAATCTGGGTGGTGGTTACATATATAACTAGGTGTTATGTAGATAAAAATTTAATTGTGCACTTAAGATTTTTGCAATCTACTGTTTAAAATTATATAATATATAAAATATGCATGTGTATTTGTGTGTATATATATAAAATTTTGTATACTGCATATAAATTATACCTCAATAAATTAAGAAAAAAGATTGGTGGGAAAGTTATATATTCCTTTCTTCCATGACATGTTTCTCCAATGTTGTATTGATCAGAAATGAGTTAATTATCATGCCGTTACCTGTACCCTAGAACTTAAAGTATAATAATACAAAAAAAAAGAATAGATTATGTCAGAAAAATGTTAGTATATTATCAAGAAAAATATTAGAAAAGTCTTGTGGGATGAATCCTACAAATGATTGCAGAAAAGTATGTTGGTAATTTATAAGAATCATTTCCACAAGGTCTTAATTTAAAGTTTATGTGTGGTCCCACAGTAAGTACTATATTTTATAACATGGAAAACTATCTGATAAGCACTAGTACTTTTTAGAAAGTGTCAAATGAGTGAACAGAAAAATGTGGCATAAATAATGTGGACTGCTTTAGATACTTTACTAGGCACAAGTGGCTTCATGAGCTGGGGGAAGTCAACAGCAGGGGTAAAATGTTCTCACCATAGATTCCACTTAAAATTCTAACCCATAGACTTTTCTATTATTTCTCTTTTATATGTCATCTCATTAGTGTCGTTAGGTTTCAAATTAATAGCTAAGCAGATATACATCATGAGACTTACAAATTTTTAGTTCTCCAAGCTGTCCTTTTTTTGTTTTGTTTTGTTTTGTTTTCTGTCAACAACCACAGTGTCCTCACAATATTTGTAGGGTTGAAATCTAGAGTCAAACTATTGCAGTTTAAATGATAAGCTGTTCCATTTGAATCCCCAAAGCCTATTCAGGCAAATCTAAAGGAAAATGAACTAAACTTTTATTAAATTTTATTTATAGATCAAAGGGAAAATTATAATTTCTCCCTACATTTCAAATTAGATTTTGGCCTAATGAGAACCCCATTATTAAATTTTAAATAAACATTCTGTTAATCTATTTGTGTTGCTCTAACAAAATACTTGAGACTAGGTAGCTTATAAAGAACAGAAATTTATTTCCTTTAGTCGTGGCGTCTGGGAAGTCCAAAATCAAAGCACTGGCCTTTGGTGTCTAGTGAGGTTCTTCGTGATGCATCCTCACATGGTGGAAGGGGGAAATGAGCAAAAAGGGAAAATTCTATGTCCTCAAATGGGGAAAGATGCAAAGGGCAGCAAAAGGGTCTAAAGTAGTTCCCTTCAGCATTTTTATAAGGCACTAATCCATTTATGAGAGTGGAACTCTCATGATTTAATCACATCCTAAAAATCTTAATGCCATCACAATGGGGATTAAATTTCAACACATGAATTTTGGGGACATATAAGCTACAACACACTTAAAAGACTATCCACTTCCAAATAACCAAAGAAGAAGAAACCAATTTAAGATTAATCAAGCCTCCTAATTTCTCCTTTCCCTATTCTTACCTTCAGAGCATCGACTCTGCATGTTACCGTTTTGCCAAAAGACTAACATGGCAGAGTAAGCAAAGATAAAGCATACCAGTCAATTAAAAAATCAATTTCAACAACATTTTGATAACTAGTAAGATAATTTGATTAATTTATTAATAGACATTTTATCAAACATTGTTAAGTACCTACTTAGCCATAATGAACTATTTGAGTTTATTTAATGTCTATATTTTAATTATTCTTATGCTAATTAGAATTTGTATATGAGTGTCCCAGAGACAGATCTTAGTTTAATTAGCTCTTAGTTTAGTTATTACCAGTGAAGGAGAAAGAGTTAATTTACATAACATATAACCAGATTGGGAGTAGAGTTTCTCAATCGCAACACTATTGACATTTGAAGCTGGATATTTCTTTGTTCCAGAAAAGTTATTCTCTTTATTGTGGGATGTTTGGCAGCACTCTTGGCCTCTATCCGCTAGATTCCTGTAGCAACTCCTCTCCCCAAGACGTGTCAGCCAAAAATGTCTTCAGACATTGCCAAATGTCTCTTGAGGGGCAAAGTCAACCGTGATTGAGAATCACTGGTTTAGACAAGTGGGTTTCTGGTTTTCTGCTGTCCTCTATGTTTACTAGGAGTGTGAATAATTTGTGAGTAATCCTTCAATGTTGTATGTTGGAGAATCATTCTTATCTTTCATCTTTGTATTTTAAATCATTTCTGCACACAGTGATACTATTCTGACAGCTCTTTATTCTGTTCGTCAATCTGCCTTCTTTTCTGTCCAATGTAATTATTACAATCAGAAACGTGCATTCAATTACAGAAAAGATTGTTAATAAAACATAAAACATCATATAATATAAAGTCTGTTATTTCATTTTGATTTACCCATAAACAGTATAATGTTTTGCTGTTAGGAAGACAGATTTAGAAATTAATAAACTTATTGCGGCTAGAATATGTCATGTTTAGGAATTAATAAACTATACTTATGTTATAAGAAAATTTCTATACACATAGGGGAACATTTCTTTTAATATCCCTTTCCAAATCAAAAACTTTTGACGTGGAGAACAATATAATATTCACACAAGTTGATTTGTACAGATGATCTATGGTGTCATATTCATTTTGCCCTCAAAATGTTGCACCAGAATAGAGTCATAAATAAAAGCTACAGAAAGGTTATATACAGGAGAAGCCTGGAGACTACTTTTCACAGATCTGTTTGAAACAGCTTTCATTTAAAAACAGATCATACCAAGAAAGGAGAAAATCATATTTAAAAAATTATCTAGCATTTAGCTACACATTTGAAACTGGTGTTTCATGACTTATTTTTAAAAAATCAATTAGCCATCTAGTTTCTGAGATATTAAATGATGTGTGAATGACTTCAGTTATGATATTTTGAAATGTTTTAGAACTCATTTATTTTTTGTACCCTTCCAACACCATAGAGGCTATTATAAAATAGCTGAAGTGATAGGTATCTAATAGCAAATATCCATAATAAGAGAATAGGGAGTGCATTTATCAATAATCATTTAATAAAAACCTATGAGTTTCCAAAGTTGTACTGACAATTAAATACCGATTTTAATGGTTATTAGTTACCTTGCCTACTTCAGCTTACCACAGGAATATGATTTAATTTTTTAACAATACAATATGTGCTATAGTGAAATGCTCTCAACTAGTAAGGCTTATTAAGTACCTGCTATACACTTTGTTCTGAGAAATATGCTATGTGCTACAGGGGAATACAATAGCAGCAACCGCAGCAGCCAAGGTAATAAGTGTAGCAGCAATGCAGCATTTCTAGAACTTTTGTTATGTGCCAGGTATTATGTTAGGCACTTTACCTTCTTGCCTTATTTAATGTTTACCCCAACCTTGAATATAGGTGATTTTTAATCCTCCTCTTATTTTTTAACATATGGAGAAACTAAGGCTTTAGAAAGGTTAGAAATCTTGTCAACCCTTTCTATGAGATAGATCATTAGTAAAGGTGGAGTTTGAATATGGGTCTTGCTGACTTCAGATCTAGGAAGAAAGAAAGAGAGCAACTAAAGAAATAGGAGCAGATAGTATGGAAGATGCCAGACAGGAAGAACTTGTTGGGAATTGGGGAACAGAGGTAAGAACTGGTTGGGAGTTAGAAATGAGATTGAGTGAACTGGGCTGCTCCATAGATTGTATTCCTGACATTTGTGGGTCCTAGTCACTTTTGCCTTTGTAGACCCTTTGTTCCGATAAATAAATAAATAAATATTACATTTTACAATAGTGTTGATATAAAGACAAATATATTTATATTACAGATGTAGACTATCTTCTCTGACTGAAAAGTCTTTTTTTTCTGCTTTTAAAGAAAATAAAAATTTGGGGGCCCCTAAAAATTTCACCTGCTGTATGAACTGTGGCTGCTGTGCCTAATAGAGAAGTTGGTTCTATTCTTCCATTTCACTCTAAGAGATCTTTAGCAGTGGCACCTACTTCAATATCAAATGACCTGGGCTGTTGGCATCCTTTCAAGTCTTGTTAAGTGCCCTTGATTTAAATGCATAACATTTGCAGGTATTTCAGATTATTTGTCCATGGACTGAGCCATCCTTTAGCAGTGAGCCATCCTTTACTATCATTTACCAACAGCCCACAAAGCACCTAGGGAAGCAAAATGTTATTTTCATGAGCAGCAGGTGCACAGAGACATTCTGAGTGCATAGACCTCCCCAGTGGCCAGGAAGCATTTGCGTACATCCAAGGCTTGGGAGGTTTTGTTTAACATTCAGTTTTCTTATAAAGCAAGCAAAGATCAGAGTGGCATATTCTTTCAATCATGATCTGTTTCAGCACTTATATAAATTACCTTTTGTGTTGATGAAAAAGAGTCATGTTAAACAGTCACCTCATGAGGTCATGCCACTTATGATTGATAGATTATCATTTAAATAAAAACTTTTGCTCAGCACATTTGTTTTGCATGTTTCTCCAACTCACATCTGCTCCCTCTGCTAAAAGAAACAAACTTTTGCTACCTAGCAGCACAGCAGGGCCAATACAATGTGCAGGAGAATTGGGTCTTCCTAGCTTCTGACAGCATCCAGAGAAGTTTCTCTAAGTACCGCCTTCTTCAATATTCCATCATTGTTGCTTCAAGTTTATGTTTTGACATTCTAAGAATTTGTCTTCTGATTTCTGAACTGGACATAGAAATAGAAAGGAACCCTGAGAGTTTTTTTTCCTAAAATATTCTGCTTGAGTAGCTGGATTTCCAATGTGACATTTGAAACTTTGAAAGAGGTTGTGGCTAAAAGACAAGTAGAGGGAACCTCTTTTTGATAATGCCAGTCCCTGATGCCCATGTCTTTATGGGCTTTTAATTGCTCCAAAATTTTATCTTTTATCTCTCTTTCTACACTTCCTTCCCCATTTTACAAGCCAAACTAACTCAAGCAAAGGTATATACCAGCATAGTGAGGATGGTGGTGAGAGAAGAAATCTTAGGTACAAGGTTAGGCATTTTGTTTTCATAATTTCAGCTTTTATATTAGATTCAGGGGGTACCTGTGCAGGTTTCTTACATGAGTATGTTGTGTGATACTGAGGTTTGGGGTACAATTGAACCCACCACCCAGGTAGTGAGCATAGTACCAAAGAGGTAGTTTTTCAACCCTTACCTCCCTCCCTTTCTCCTCCATCTAGTATTGTCTATCATTGCCATCTTCATGTCCATGTGTGCCCAGTGTTTAGCTCCCACTTATAAGTGAGAATATGTGGTATTTGGTTTTTTGTTCCTGCATCAATTCCCTTAGGATGATAGCCTCTAGCTACACCCGTGTTGCTGCAAAGGACATGATTTCATTCTTTTTTATGGCTGTGTAGTATTCCACATGGTGTATATGTACCACATATTCTTTATCCATTTCACTGTAGATTGGAATCTAGGTTGATTCCATGTCTTTGCTATTGTGAATAGCACTGCGATGAACATACAACTGCATGTGTCTTTGGTAGAATGATTTTTCTTTTGGATATATGCCTAAAAATGGTATTGTTGGGTCAACTGGTAATTTCGTTTTAACGTCTTTAAGAAATCTCCAAACTGTCTTCCACAGTGGCTGAGCTAATTTACACTCCCACCAACAGGATAAGTATTTCCTTTTCTCTGCAGCCTCAGGTTGGGCATTTTTATAAGTCCTTTTCCCACAGCCAAACCAAGTCTAAAACATTATTATTATTATTATTATTATTATTATTATTATTATTATTTGAGATGGAGTTTCACTCTGTCACCCAGGCTGGAGTGCAATGGCACAGTCTTGGCCCACTGCAACCTCCACCTCCTGGGGTCAAGCGATTCTCCTGCTTCAGCCTCTCAAGTAGCTGGGATGACAGGCCCCTGCCACCACACCTGGCTAATGTTTGTAATTGTAGTAGAAACGGGGGTTCACCATGTTGGCCAGGCTGGTCTCAAACTCCTGACCTTGTGATCTTCCCACTTCGGCCTCCCAAAGTGCTGGGATTACAGGCATGAGCCACAGTGCCTGACCAATTTATTATTTTTTTAAAGATATTTTTGGCTTTATCAAACAACCAAGTTTGGTTCTATATAGTATAAGTTAAAGCAAATGATTCATTTGCTTTATGAAGCAAATGAAATCTTTTCATTTGGGCCAGTGGTTCTTTCATTTCAAATGGTTCATTCATTTCAAATGGGCCAGTGGTTCTTAACATTTTGGAGGAGGCAATGTGCCCCTTAGAATATCTGATGAAACTTCTGACTCTTCATCTCAAGAAATAATGTACATATATATGCTCAATGCTGTATACAATGTCAAAGGTATGAAAAGTCTCAGGTAAAAATTCCTATCCTAGTAACTCACAATCTGAAGCAGAATATTACTAGCAGTGACACACATAATAAGGATAGTTTCATTTCTGGCATAAAATATACATGATTATAATTCAGTTTATTGAGGACCTGCTTTGTTCCAGCAACTGCACCATTTATACACATTGTTTCATTTGTAGTTTTAATGATAAGGAAATTGGTGTCTATTTAACAATATAACATTTGGGAATCGTGTGCTTTTTCAATGATCTGTATTAGCACCATCTGAATCAGCAATTGTTATATTTCTCAAAGCAAATTGCCACCGAATCTAATATTTGCCTTAGAAATAAATATCCATAAAGGGCTACTAGCCCTCGCTTTCTTCTTACAGACTCACAAAGTGGTTATGAGATGTAGGCAATGGTGCTCCTGAAAACCCAGAGAAACTGAACAGTATATCATTTGGACTATTTATATTGTCCTCATTAGTTAAAGCCATTGGTGTGCTTTCTTTCAGCAGGCTATAACAAATTGTTTTTTGTTCAAAGAAAGGTCAGCCCAATGTTTCTATTAGGTAATGCTGAGAAAATTTCCACATGCATTTGACTAACTGTGACATTTCCTTCAATAGGCACGTGTTGTAGGAACAAGAATGGGGGATGGAGTATTCCTTGCAGATGGTTTCACTGATTGCAGAACTAACTACAGGCTGGTTTGATATATGTTCCCTGAAGACAGAATTAGGACACTTTACCACCTGACATATTTAACTTCTTTTGAAAATGATGCTAATTTGTCTTTTTTTTCTTTTTCACCCACACCCTTTTATAGGCAGGACTGATGAGTTTAAAACATTGAGCATGACTTCATTCTTCAAAGCAGAGCAGGCCCCTACCCAGTGCCCTCCAGCTCTCAGGACCTCATTCTTTAGCAATGTGGTACAGACGTTCACTGTGTTTGCTGGGTTTTTACCTCCTCCACATCCCCCAGCTCCCCACCCCTCCACATGCTTGAAGATGATCTTTCCAGACCTAATGGTTTGGAAAATAAATGTTGCATGTGGGCTTCTTGACCTGACAAATTATGTTAAAATTAAATTCTTGATAAAGTTAAGAGACCCAGGTTTCAAAGGTTTAAGAAATAACAGGGAGGGAGACATTTTCTTTGAGTGAAATAATCCCTCTTAAATACTTTGATCAAAATACTATTTATATTGTCTAGATTTGTGTCACAGCTCAACCCTTACTTGTCAGAGACTTTGGACAATTTCTCATCTGTCATACATGGATAGTAATGATACTGATGCTCTAAGGGAGTTTTTAAGGAAAAATTGAGTTAATATTGTGAAGATCTTGGAACAGTGCCCGGGCACATAAAGAGTCCAGTATCCATGTTTGCAAAATATATATTTTAAAAGAGATAAATAAATATGTCTTCAGATTGGCATAAGAGGAAAGTTTAAAATATCAAATTTTATTTTTCCATTGAAGTCTAGTAAAATGTATTAGAGATTTTCAAATTTCTTATATTTAAGTTTAGATTTAATAAGATGCAAAAATATGAAGGACTTTGCAGCATGAATCACCTGTGCTAAATTACACAGTACATTTTTGTAATGAATGTGATTACAAACATTTCAGAATTGAGTGTAAATTTTGCCTTAAACATGTATTTTAATTTTGACAGTTGCATGATTAATGGTGAATTTAATTTTAATAGCAGTCTCAGCTGAGAGACTGGGAATTAAAGAATTATTTAACAATAAGAGAGAAAATATTTCTTTGTTGAAACCAGAAACATCTTTCACAGATTTCATTTGGTAGATTCCATTAAGGATAAGGATGAAGGGATCAATGTTCTCTGTGCTGTTTTAATAAATTAGTAGCAAAGGATACAGATATTACCTATGTTTTATCAGGAATGAGGCATAACCATAATGTAATTTAATTATTTTGTATCTATAATCTCTAAAAAATACTATTATTCTAAAAGACTATAAACTTGTTCATATATTATAATAAACTAAATGAGAAAATGAGTCTTAGCTTACATGATTTCAACAAAAACTGCTAAACTCTTCCTCACTTTTTTGAAACCAGATTTTATTCCAAATGACTTTTAGATATTTCTCAAATGCTAATACATCTTCACATATTAGAGAATTGTCCCTCCTGAGAAGATTGAGATGCATTGCATCTGATAATTATTTAGCACTTACCGTGTGCTAGGTTCTATTCTAATTGTTTTCCACTTACTAACTCAACTCTCAAAACTAAATCAAACACTTAAAAGGTAGATACTTTAATAATTCCCATTTCATAGATGGAGAAATGGAGGCACAAAGAACTTGCCAAGGTCCCATAGCTTGTAAGTAGCAAAAACCATTTTTGAACCCAGACATCCTGGTTCCAGAGCACTGCTAATTACAAGCTATAAGCCACTCTATGATATACCAAAACAAGATTGTTAAAGTAAGTACAGTTGACCATTGCATAACACAGGATTCCATTACACGGATGTACTTACAAGCGAATTTTTAAAAATAAATATATTGAAAACATTTTTGAAGATTTTGAGACAATCTCAAAAAACTCACAATCCGTCTGGCCTAGAATCATCAAAAAGTAAGAAAAAGTTAGGTATGTCATTAATACATAAAACGTGTAGATCCTAGTCTATTTTATCACTTACTACCATAATATATACACAAATCTGTTATACAAAGTTAAAATGTATCAAAATGTACCAAACCCTTATAGACCATACATGGTGCCATTTCCAGTCCAGAGAAATATAAACAAATGTGAAGATGAAGTATTAAATCAAAACTGCATAGAACGAACTGTAGTATGTACTGTGCTACTGTAATAATTTTGTAGCGGGTTATTGCAGTGAGCTCAAGTGTTGCAAGTATCCATGTAAGATGTCAACTGACACTAATCATCTCCATATGAGGAGTTTAACTCTCCAGTAAATTGTGCATCACAGTAAAAAGTGATCTCTCTTTCTTTCTAACTTGGATGCCCTTTATTTCTTTCTCTTGCCTAATTGCTGAGACCAGGACTTCCAGAATTACATTAAATGAAAGTGGTAAAAGTGGGCATCCTTGTCTTGTTCTAGTCCTTAGAGAAAAGGTCTTTAAATTTTCTGTTCAGTACAATGTTAGCTGTGGGCTTGTCGTATATGGCCTTGATTATTTTTAGGTATATTCATTCTATATACATGTTGATAAGGATTTTTATCATAAAAAGATGTTGAATTATTTATTTATTTATTTATTTATTTATTTATTTATTTATTTTTTGAGACAGAGTCTTGCTCTGTCACCAGGCTGGAGAACAGTGGTGCAATCTTGGCTCACTACAACCTCCAATTCCCTGGTTCAAGAGATTCTCCTGAGTCAGCCTCCTCAGTAGCTAGGATTACAGGCACGCACCACCATGCCCAGCTAATTTTTGTATTTTTAGTAGAGACGGGTTTTCAGCATGTTGGCCAGGATGGTCTTGATCTCCTGACCTCGTGATCCTCCCGCCTTGGCCTCCCAAAGTGCTGGGATTACAGGCATGAGCCACCACGCCCAGCCTAGAGATGTTGAATTTTATCAAATGCTTTTTCAGCATTGAAATAATATGGCTTTCATTCTTGATTATGTTAATATAATGTATCATGTTTATTGATTTGTGTTCACAGACGACATGATCTTATACCTGGAAAATCCTAAATACTCTATCAAAAACTTATGTTGATAAAGAAGTTCAGTTAAGTTGCAGGGTACAAAATCAACATAAAAAAATCAATGGCATTTGTATATGCCAGCAGCAAACAACCTGAAAAGGAAATCAAGAAGGCAACCCCATTTATAATAGCTACAAAAAAATGTAAAATAACTAGGAATCAATCTAAAGAAATGAAAGATCTGTACGAGGAAAACTATAAAACTCTGATAAAGGAGGTCACAAAAAAATGGAAAGATATTCCATGCTCATGGATTGGAAGAATTAATATTGTTAAAATGACAATATTTCCCAAAACAATTTACAGATTCAATGTAATCCCAATTAAAATACCAACAACATTCTTCACAGAAATAGAAAAACAATCCTAAAATTTATATGAAACCAAAAAGGATTCTGAATAGCCAAAGCAATACTTGGTAAAAGGAACAAAACTGGAGACATCAGACTACATGACTTCAAAATTAACTGCAAAGCTATAGTAACAAACACATCATAATACTGGTGTAAAAACATACGTGTAGACCAATGGATCAGAATAGAAAACCCAACTATAATCCATGCATTTACAGCCAATTCACTTTCACTTAAGATGCCACGAACATATAATGGGGAAAGGACAGTCTTTTCAATAAATGGTGCTGGGAAAACTGGATAACTCTCTGCAGACGAATAAAACTAGACCCCTATTTCTCATACACAAAAATCAAAATGCATTAAAGGCTTAAATCTGAAATCTGAAACTACAAAACTAGCAGAAGAAAAAATTGGAAAAGTGCTCCAGAAAATTGATCTGAGCAATGATTTTTTGTATAAGACCTTAAAACCCCAGACAACCAAAGCAAAATTAGACAATCAGGATTGCATCAAGCTAAAAAGCTTCTGCACAGCAAAGGAAACAATCAATGAAGTGAAGAAATAACCTACAAAATGGGAGAAACTCCTTGCAAAGTGTCCATATGACAAGGATTCAATAGCTAAAATATATAAGGAACTCGAACAACTCAATAGCAAAAAAAAAAAAATCTGATTTTACAATGAGTAAAAGATCAGAAAAGACATTTCTCAAAAGAAGACATACAAATGGCCAACAAGGATGTGAAAAAATGTGCAACATACTAACCATCAGAGAAATGCAAATCAAAATCACAATGGCATATTATCTTACTCCAATTAAAATGGCTTTTATCAAAAAGACAAAAACAGATGCTGGCAAGAATGCGGAGAAAGGGGAACTCTAGCACACTGTTGGTGGGAATGTAAATTAGAACAGTCACTATGGAGAATGGTATGGACATTCCTCAAAAAAGTAAAAATAGCCGGGCGCGGTGGCTCAAGCCTGTAATCCCAGCACTTTGGGAGGCCGAGACGGGCGGATCACGAGGTCAGGAGATCGAGACCATCCTGGCTAACACGGTGAAACCCCGTCTCTACTAAAAAATACAAAAAACTAGCCGGGCGAAGTGGCGGGTGCCTGTAGTCCCAGCTACTCGGGAGGCTGAGGCAGGAGAATGGCGTGAACCCGAGAGGAGGAGCTTGCAGTGAGCTGAGATCCGGCCACTGCACTCCAGCCTGGGTGACAGAGCAAGACTCCGTCTCAAAAAAAAAAAAAAAAAAAAAGTAAAAATAGAACCACCAGATGATCCATCAACCCCATTGTTGAGTATATATCCAAAAGAAAGAAAGTCAATACATATAAGAGATACTTGCACTCCCCTGTTTATTGCAGTGCTATTCACAATGGCCAAGATATGGAATCAACCTAAGTGTCTGTCACAGATGATTAGATAAAGAAAACATGGTATTATACACAATGGAATATTACTCAGCCATAAAAAAGAATGAAATCGTGTAATTTGCAGCAGCATGAATGGAACTGGAGGCCATTATATTAAGTGAAATAAGCCAGGCACAGAAAGGCAAATGTTGCATGTTCACGTTCATATGTGTGAGCTAAAAAAAAATACATCACATGAAGATTGAGAGTAGAGTGATGGTTACCAGAAGCCAGAAACAATAGGGAGAAGGAGGAGGATGGAAAGAAAAAAGAATATAACTATACTTATTACCACTGAACTGTATGCCTAAGAATAATAAAGACAGTAAATTGTATATGCATATTTTATCTAAATAAAAAAATAAAAAATGTGATCTCTCATGGCTCTTGCATATTTTTATTGTATTTAGTGCAATACTGTAAACTTGAATAACACCAGGGCACCCATACAAAGTGCCACCACTAATGATGCTGGAAGTGCTCCCAAGAGGCAGAGAAAAGTCATGATATAACAGAAAAAGTTGAATTGCTTGATATGTATTGTCAGTTGAATATGTGTTAATCAATTGTTTATGTTATTAGTAAGGCTTCAAGTCAATACTTGATTTTACTTGAATACTATTGATCAAGTCAAAAGTAGGTTATTAGTAATCATGTTTCTGGAGATTCGAAAGTTATACTTGGATTTTTGACTGCCTGGAGAATTGGCACCAGTAACCACCACTCCTCTTCTTACTTCCTGTTGTTCAAGGGTCAACTATATGTGCTTTACATACAGTTTTGGCTCCAAGAGTTAATTTGTAGGTTATTGTTTGGAACTTGCCATTAATTTCTGGTGGGTGTATAGAAGTAAATTTACAAATGAGGTTAGGTTTTAGGTAAGCCTTTAAAAGTCCACTTAATATATGCTATCATTAATATAGTGACGGGGGCAGTCATAAGAAAGGGGTCGAGTACACCAGGGAGCCCTGCAACAATTACGTGTGGGGAAAAGGTTTGAGGAGCCAACGCTGTTAATGCGGAAGATACCAGTAGAGGAGGGTGTGAGCAATGGGACGTGTTTCTAGCTGTAGGATTGACCAATAGCTCTGTGGCTAGTAGACAGGTTCATAGTTCATAGCCATTTGTCAGTCTTGTGTTCCAATGTCACACTGAACTTTAGAGTTAGGAGGATCTTTGACATCTAACACCTCACTCTGCATATCAGTAAACCTCAGTAATTTGCCAAAGTCCACCATCAATAATTGACCAAGGTTCATTGCCAGTCAGTGGCAGAGTAAGGATGAGAACCCATGAATCAGGTATCAAACCCACTAGCAGTTTGTAGTCGTGCCTTATGTAGAAGGGGTATCGGCATCCAGACCTAGACACGGTTCCTGAGCTCCTGGAGATGAATAAAATGAATGAATAAAATGAGGAAAATGAATGCAGGATTGCCAGTTCACTGACAATTTACCCTTCCTATCTGAAAAGGGTCCCTATTTCTTTTTTAGAATATTCTTTAGAACATTGACTTAGCTGTTCTATACCCTTACTGGTTAAGTCTTAGTGGCATTGTCTTGATATCACAAAATGTAAAAAGTGTAAAAAAATTTTTGATGAAAGGAATGCATTATATTCAGAGATAATTATAATTCATCACTTTAATAACCCTCTTTCAGTGATATCTCCAAGGATGAGACCTACATTGGTAATTTGCAAATCTTCAATAGCCAATCAGCAAATAGAAAGTAATTATTGGGTCATGGTATCAACATATAAGAGGTAATTATTATATTAAATTCTGCTGCTGTTTACGGGTTTGCATGTTTGTTAGAAATTAAACAAATACATTTGACTGAGGCAATACTGGTACAGAATGAAAAAATAATGATTTGTGTAAAGCCCCCAAAATAGCCTCCACTGACTGGGCGTCTTTGACATCCTCTTTCCCATGCTAAGTCCATCTGTGATCCCGATAACCCCTCAGTCTGGCATTCAGCCCTCCCTGCCAACTGGACACATGCCGCTGATGAATAGCTTCTCACCCCCTTTCATAACCAGAGCACAAATATTAGATGAATTTCCTTTGAACCTTGCTTCCTCTTGGCTCTTAATGTAGTCTAGCTCCTTAGAAGAAACATTTCAGGTTCTGGGAGCCACAGAGTCCCTTATTAATCATCTTTTTTTTTTTTTTTTCTTTTTCTGGAGGAACAAATAATAAAAGATTTTTTATATTTCTCCAAGGTAATAGATACTGTGTATCGTGATTGGAAAAGATGTCCCACTTCTTAAATATTTAATTAGAATCTGTCACTGCAGTATATGGAATATTTTAACCATCTAGCCCTTAAGAAGAGTACTAAGGTTTCTCTGCATAACAATAATGCTATTAATAATAAGAAACAATAGTCATTTTCTATTTGTTGCTTCTTCCAAGAACCTATTTCTTTAGACACTTTCATGTGTAACTAGCCAAACAACAGCTAATCCGTATTTAAATAACTCCATGTAATAAAATAATGTTTTCCATGTTAAGAGGAAAAATTCCAGAATGTTATATTCTTTTTAATGCCATTATCCAGTTAGAACACTTTTAACCATAATAATAATAATAATTTCCAGCTATCCGAAATCCTAAAATAAAGTGCCAACACCCCCAAATATATTTTGTTACTGAAACATGTGTAAACAATTATGAATATCTAAACCATACTGGTATTGGTTTTCAAACTCTCTCCAAAACTGTAGGGAAAAAATGCCCTTAATGAGTCTGTTGATAGATATATTCGACTTCAAAAGTTGCTTTTGCAGACCCAGAGAATAAAGATTTCACTTTCTATTGAGTATGTAAGAAACTGGTATAAATTTTAGATTTTAAGTTTCAGAAAGAGAAAAAGACATCTATACAATTTACTCTTCTGATTTGTAAAACTCAAGTTTATTCAAAACTGCACCAGAATCCATGAGTGGAGAATGATCAATTGGAGTTGAGATTATAATTTGGGGGAAATCAATGAGGGCCGCTGACTTGATCAGAAGTTTTTGTGTACCTCTTCAAAAAATTGAATAGAAGAACATGGATTTGTTATGCCGGGTACATGGATTCATTATGATAAGAAAGAATTTGAAGTTAGATATATATTTAAATATTAAAATGGTTAATTGAAAAGTATTTTTAAATGAACCTACCTCTTATTGTTACCAGAAGAAGCAATCCCAATCTTACTCAAATTCTATTTTAAATGGCATGGATTCCCCCACCCATTGGCACAATATTGGTTAAGATGGTGAAATAATTGTGGTATCTTTATAAAAACTTTACAATTAGTTAACACTCTGTTCTTGTATATTACTCTCATCCCTCTCCCTCACTTGCACACATACATGAACACACACAAACACATTCACGGTAAACTTCTCCAGTCCAAAGCCTAGGTCTTTTATCATCCTCACTAAGCACAATGCCTGGAAAGTTCTTAATATTTGTAAAATTAAATGATACTGTTCAAACTAAATGCAAAATTAAATACATGCCCTATTTTAATAGTTATGCTCTAGGTTACATTAATATGGCATTCTTGAGAAATGTTAAAATGCATGATTATGTTTATGGGGTTTTTTGCATATATAATTTTTAAATTGTTTAAGCTTTGTGTTTTGAAATAATATTGAAGTTATGAGTTGAAAAATGGTATAAACAATTCCTATACACTTTATATCCAGATTCACCAAATTGTTTTTTAAAATTTTTATTTATTTAATTTTAAATGTTTATGGATACATAGTAGGTGTATGTATTTATGGGGTACACGAGATTTAAAAATGTTAAATGCATCATTACGTTACATCACTATTACATTATATCACTATGACGTTACATCACTATCGCATGAGAATAGTGTTGATATCCCTGTGCATGAAGCTTGTATGAGTACAGTTCCTCTTCTCCTTATCTCAGTAAAAGAAGCCCTCCTTCTTAGCCTCAGACTTTCATCTATTTGGCTGCAAGAGAGATATGAGGGGATAGAGAGCGAGAAGAGGTGACCTTTGGGGAATGTATTGTTCACGAAGAGAGACTGTGTCCCCATCGCTGCCCCCAGAGGGGGAAGGGAGAGGGGTCCATGATTTCTCTTCTTAAGGTAGTCACCTGTGAAGCTTAGAGACGACTTCAAGAGGGAGAGAAAGTTGCTTGTTCACCTGGCTGAATATCTGCTTACTAACAGGGTCTGAGGAATGGCCTTGCACTGCCAGAAAGGGAGAAAGAGCATGCTGAGCTGTTGCTGCTGGTGAGGCTCGTCAGGCTAAGAAGGGGCAAGGAGCAGTCCCTTGAGTTCTCAGGAATTCGAGGTAGAGTATATCTGTCCCAGGCCACAGTCCCCAGAGTTAAAGCTGTAGAAGGTAGAAGAAATGCGGTTCTGTATGTAGGCTTCTCAGGTACCCGGCAGGAGATGAAAAGACACCTGAGGCTTTTAATCAGGATCAGCTGGAAAAGGTAGCTGAGCCTCTCAATGGTCCACACCACTGCCTCAACATCAGAGCTTTTTTGAGGCTACCCCCCGACAATGAGACAATGAGTGAGGTCAACAGGGATGATCCCCAAAAGAGATTTATTTTGCCGTCTTCTCCCACCTTAAATAAAAAGCAAAAAATTTAGGAAAGTTAGGAGGGAACAGACCCCATTCACTACCTCCAGTCCTTCAGTGTTACATTTTATTGCTGTGCAAAAAATTACCACAAATGTAGCAACTTAAAACAACATCCATTCACTAGTTCACGTTTGGTAGCTTAGAAATCCAGGGGCAGTGGGACGGTGTTCTCTGCTCAGAGCTCAAAATCTAAAATTAAAGTGTTGACCAGCTGAATTCTTGTCTGGAGCCTCTGGGGAAGAGCCCACTGACAAGCTCACTGGGGTTGCTGGCAGAATTCCCTTACCTGCAACTGGAGGGCTGACGTCCCTGTTTCCTTACAAGCTGCCCGTCAAGGACTGCTCTCAGCTCCCAGAGGCTGCCCGCATTCCTTGCCACCTGGTCCCTTTCATTTCCTAAGTCATCAGTGGGGACTCTCACACCTTGAATCTCTCTCCCAGGATTTTTTTCTCTTTGTCTTCCCTGTCTCTGACCTCTAGACCCAGATTTTAGCTCCCTAATTTAAGGCCAACTGATTTGGGAATTTAATTAAATGTGCAGAATCCCTTCCAGCGACACCTAGATTAGTGTTTGCTTGAATAACTGGAGGAAAATGGATATATATCAAGGGCTGGGAATTATAAGAGCTATCTCAGAATTAGACCTGTCATAATTCTCTGCCTACCATAAAGTGTGGGAGCTGCAAATCTACACTTCCCCGGGGAAAAGTTTTGGATCAAAATGAGAATAAAGTGTTAGTGAAAATGAGACTTTTAATAACTGGCAATTTCTAAAGTGTAATGATATAGGACTTTAATATCATTAAGGGAGCCAGATCCATTCAGAAAGGGGGTAGGTTTGTCAACAGAGCAGGATAGTAGCAGTTATTAAAAAAAAACAAAATTATTTCTCATTTATTTATTTACCTTACAAGTTGAGACTCTTCAATTAAAACTATTATCTATGATTGGAGTAACCTCACACAGTAGAGCAGTCTATTGTAGTAAATGCCTACCTGTTCTTGCCATGTTCTATCACTTTAATGTATAAGGCAACCATATGTGATGGGCACCTATCATTACAGAAAACAAGTGGCAGACCTGGGACTTAAATCTAGAAAGTGTTGCAAACTCAAATCTTTTCAGACGTGGCTAATATAAATGACAAAATTAGGCCAAGAGTGAGGCAATACGAACTGGTGAGGACTATGGCTAAGTGGAAAGCATATGCCCTGTTAAATGTGAACAGCAATTGCTCAGCTCAAGATATTTGCTGCTACTTTGGAAGGATGATTCAGTATTGTGGAATCTCCTAATTCTTCCAAAGAAACCTAACTTTTGAATTTTAATGGAAGACTTCTCAAGTTTTACATATTGGTAACTAATTTTTAAAAGGGAAGCCTCTGCAAGGCAAAAAAGTAAATAAAATTCTGTGATCAGATTCCACACAGAGAACATCAGTTCATGTCTTCTGATATAATCCAATGCACTCATACCATAGATGATAAACTTAATCAATGTGTGTGTGAGAGGAAGGATGGGCGGTGAACAGAAGGGATATAATGACTAGAACAATTTATATTGTTAATTCAAAAAAGCCTACTTTGATTTGTTTTTAAAATAAAGAGGATTTACTAGCAGATTTCACCGAAAAAATCCAGATTTCCAGGTTCCAGGTGATGTTTGATTCAGTGCTTAAACAATGTCACCTGTTTCCTCTCCATCTCATTGCAGTATATTTTAGTTGTTACTTCACCCTCAGACTCCACATGGGAGCCTTCAGGCAACTGCAGGTTCTCTCACATGTCCACACATGGCTGTGGTCATGCTGAACTTTAAAACCTCACATCACTTTCCTGGGAGTTCCTGCAAAATATGCATAAATATCATTATCACTTATTGGATTTTGTATCCAACTACTTACTACTGATTGATTTAAGCCAATGAAGTATAACCTTAGAACTGGTAAGAGGCCAATTCCTCCAAACCTCATAGCCAAGCATAAACAACAATCAATTCCCAAAGGAAATTAGAAATATTATTTTAAGAAGGACAGATGCTGGGAAACAAAGAACAGAGTCTATCTGAGGTTTATCTTCTGAATATCTCCTCCAGTTCTAGGACTTAAAAGATGTCTATAAAATATCTACTTCCAGTCTCAACTCTCCTCATGGACTCCAATCCATTTATCCAACTGCATATGAACCACTGTTACTTAGATAACCAAACATCTCTAATGTCATTTCATCATTTCTCCCCCACTCCCCACAACATTCTATTACATCTAATTTCTTAGTAAATGTTCTTGTGCAGGAAATAGAAATCAATTCTGGCTAACCTAAGCAGAAAAGGAACTTCATTCAAAACATATCTGGTAGCTTACAGAATTGAGCTATTGTGGGAAGACTATAGAAGCAGAAAATAGACAGGAATCAAGGGAAATAGGAGGAGCTGCAGGCAAGGTACTACCCCAACTCCCACTGTCACTGGACACACTTTCTTCTCCAGAGCCCACAGGCTGCTGCTTCTGCCTCTGCTGCTGAACATCAAGGCCATGAACACTTTCTAAACTGTCCCATCTTATTTGTGTCATTTGTTCCAAATTTGAAATCTTAGGGTGAGGCATCCAGTTAGCCACATTTAAATCACATGCCGTTGTTCTGCTCACTAGACAGAGCAGGATTACTTGGCATTTATAGTATAGGATTCCCTCTAAATAAGAGAGGGTTGAACAATGGGCAATGAAAAAATGACAGATGTCCTCAATTTTTATGTTTTATGGAGCCTCACAACAAGACAGTTACCAGTTCTATATAAATAAGTCCATTCTCATACCCATAGCTCTCCAAAGATAAAATAAATATGCCCTCTCAATGGGCAATATGTTTGTCTTTATCCAAAGAGTAGACTCATTGACCACTTGGTGGCAATATTAAAGAAAGAATTCGGGCATCACAGGGTTGGAGAGATCAAATGATTTTTTAAAACCTCAATAATCTAAACATTTTAAATCAATGTCAAGTTAGAAGTATGTCCTCAGTCCCAATTTACTGCTAGGTGCTCTGCTCTTTCTTCCACTATTTGTGTGTTTGTAAATATTAAGGAACAAAAGCTCAGAACATCACAAATCTGATTAGAGGGCCCTACTAAGACCTTGTGATCACTTCCTTTTCCAGACGCCACAAGGCATGGCCCACTGCTGGATACTTGGCCCGGGATTTAAAGGGGCTGTGTGCCACTGTGGATTTGGAGGATTATATCCACAATTTGCCACCAATTCCTCTCTGGTCTAGTATACTTCTTTAGTTCACTTCTTAAGTTTCATCTAGGCCTTAAGTGTTTCAGACTGATTATGAGCAATGTAGCAACTGAGGAATCCCCTCCCCGAAAGACAGTAGGACTTTATGTTGACCAGTGTACTGGCTTCACTTTCTTTCATTCCTCTCTTTTCACTGCTTTTCCTCATCCTAGTGATTCTCAAGCTTAAGCATGCATTGAAATTTCCCAGAGGGCTTATTAAAACACAGACTGCTGGCTTCAACCCCAGGTTCCCACTTAGTAGGTTTAAAATGGGGCTCAAGAATTTGCGTATCTAACAACTTTCCAGCTGATTCTGATGCCATGCCTCTTGTCCCCAAACCGCACTTTGAGAACCATTGCCTTTTAGTACCCCTAAGCTGATGCCTTTTCTTTTTCATATAAAAAGCACCTGCTTTTACCATTATGTAGCTCAGGTGCATTCTCTTTTCAGTACATTTCTTCCATATTCCATTTCTTTGTCTGATAGGAAAGGCTATTTCTTTACCTCTCAAAATACCCTGTCTTTGTGTGTGAAAAGACTATGTTTCAAGTAATGTCACCAAGGAGATAGTTTTATCAGGGAATAAAATAAACACCTTTTAGTGGTACTTCCCAAAACTTGACTTCTAATCTTGTATTGTCCACTCTGTATTCTTTATGACATAAATGTGTCTTCATTTTCTCAACTTTTCTGACTCTTCCTATAAGTGATTCTGAACATCAAAGGTATTTTTCTAAGTTTCTTCTTAAATTCTCTGAAATTTTAAAATCCATTCATTATTTTCTTACGTTTGAGTATTTCAATGATTGTTTTGCTAACATAAATTACTATGTTTCTTAAGTTTTATTTGCCCTTGTTAAACATAATTTAAATCTATAAAAACAAAAAGGAACGAAAAAGGAAAAGTAATATCAAACATCAGATAAAAGACCTGCCAAAGTAGTATATGTTGGATATAAACTTCCCTTAAGTATCCAGTGTATAAACTTCAGTTAAGTGTCCAGTAAGTGTTTTTTCTTGTTTCTTTTTGTTGTTCTTGTTTGTAACTGTTTTCAAGAAAGCAACATCTAAAAGTAAAAGTAAATTTCTTTTTGTCAAACTTTAAAATTAAAAACTCGTTAACTGACCAGTAATGAAAATAAAGGGTCTATTCATTAATGACCAAATTCATGTTTGAGGACACAATTTTGTATGAGTAGCTTCAAATAATCTTTACCCCAGTCTTCCTACTATTCACTCATGAAAGAGTGATAATATGTTTAGTAATCATTCAACCAAGTCATACATCATTAAATATGTCCTTTTCTTAGAATTAACACTCCCTATACTTTAATTTCCTTTCCTTTCATTCTGTCTCTAGTCTTTAGAGACCTCACCAGAGTTCACAATACGTCCCCACCCTACTTCAGTGCCCTGGATGATTAACCACCACTAAGTCTGAAGTTTTTAAATTGTTATTTTTCTTCTTTTTGGCGTGTGTAGGGTGAGAGGTAAAATTTTTACAATTCAAAGACAATATATTTTAAGATTGGAACTGATAAAGATCAAGCATTTCTTTTGATTCTGGCTTTCATTTAAATCATTTGTATTCCGATTGTTTGTTAGCTTTCTAAATGGTCTCTTCAGCATCAAACTAAAATATGATTGGATGTATTTGTGGCTTTTATAAACTCTGTACTATCGAGGGTCATCCAAGTTTTAGAAACATTATAATGTGGCTATTTTGACAAATCAACATCCTTCTTATTGAATCAGTTTAATATATCTGATTTTCCTCACTTTAGAATGCTAATTATGTAAACACAACTTACCTACCAGCTCTGCCACAAGGGCCTGTTTGAGTGAATGGCAAAAAAAAAAAAAAAAAAAAAAAAAAACATTTCACCAGAAGACCACATTTTGTATGTTATTCAATAAGGTACATGGATTGGGTGTGGCATCAGAAAAATGGAATCTATGTGCTAGGTTTATCGCTTATTACCACAATGACACTGAGCAAGCCACTTAAGTTCTTGGAAAATTGCTATGATGTATAAAATGGACATAATTTATACTTGCCCCAACCTATTTCCCTGGATGGTTATTAAGAATAAAATGATAATGGATGCAAAAGACTTTTGCAAGTTATGAAGTATTATACAGATGAGACATATTGTATTATATTTACTTACATATTAGACATATTGATACATTTTAAATGATTACAGTTCATCCTTTTTTTTGAATTTCGGTTAAATATACATTCTAACATCTCACTCAGGAAAAAGGCTATTGTTTCCTTTGATAATAAACTGAAAAATGTAACCAAAATTGTATGAGCCTGTATTGTAAAAACAACTTATGATGCTCTTCTGCCTGCCAGTTCCTAAAGGATATTTATCTTTGAATTTTAAGGGGTAAAATTATTTTGGTTCTTCTTATCTTTAGAGTAATGCTGTGTTTCTCATTCTTTTTAATGTTAAGCATCATGTAGCATTAAAAAATATACAGTAGGCTATGGCATTTTCCTAGATGCTACAAGAAATAAATGTAGGAGAAAGTTCTTTAATGTAAAAATTCCTAACTGTTAACAGATCGTGAAAATCAGCAACAACTGTTGTGCTGAGGATCATGATCTACAAGTAGAGGGCAGATAATTCCACTGAGATGAAAAGAGTGCGTCTGGTGTTTGAGCTGTGGCCACATTTGACTTTCATGTCCTTTTGGGACACGACACACTTTGTGTAAGAAGAAAGTTAATGCAGCTGCCTTCGCTAATCATTCAGTATGACCCAGCCCCTCAGGGAGGAAGGTAAAAACAGCTACACTCTGAGACCCACCAACCTTGCTGATTAACAGCAAATGCTGGTAAAGTGACCCTCTAAGTCTGTCTAGCCCATCAGGCCTAGAAATGTAATTTAGATGATTATCTCTATGCCCATTAAACCTTGTGACCTATGGCAGTCCGTTTGAAGTTGGCCTGCTTACACTTGTTAATAGGAAAAAAAAGAAGGATTAACTCAGAGGTCATGAAATCAGAGTGCAGCCAAGATGATGGCAAAAGAGCATAGGAAACCTTCCTTGGCCCCTGTAGAAGAGAGGAAGAACCCGAGAACAAGGGGCTGTCAACAGAATTCATTTCTTTATGGAAAAAGGAGTTCTTTGGAATGCAACCAAGATTGAATCCTTCACCCTCCACTAGTTTTGGCGAGTTTTGTAATTTATAAGCATCACATTCTAACAAGGTGAACAGTCATGTTTAAGATCATGGAATTGATGAAAGGGATCACAGCATGAAGTCTGCTTGAGAAACTTAATGAAGAGAATAGATGCATTGTCTGCATTCTATAACAATTTGAAACAGACACCATAACGTATTTGAGATCTGATATAAAAGTTAAATCATTTTGTATAAGCTGTAAGCTCTGAAAAAACTTACTAGAACCCATTAGTTTTAGTTTACCTTTAAAAGTCTGTTGCTTTTAAACTTGCAAGAGCTGAGCTTAGTTCCTGAGGTCCTCGTTGGGTGCAGCTTCTCTATGTATGCAGAGCACTTCATTACTGGCTTACATTCTGAACACCATCATAGCAGGAGGCTCTCTTACTGGTCAGAGCTTTAAAATGCTGAGAATGTTGCTCAAATAAAAGCTCCTATCAGCTGACCTCTTTACTCACTGGATATTTAAACTTTCTCTTTCACTTTAAGAAAACCTGAAATAATTTTCAAAACTTAAAATTCTTAAAAAGTGAGTGACAAGGTGTTAATATTTTTGAAGTAGTCTTCTCTATCTGAAGAATCAAAACTTTGTATTCTCTTAAACATCACTTTTAACATATAATTTTATTTACTAAAACATGTTTCTGCATAATTTTAATTAAAAAAATTTTTTAAATTGTTGTGGGTATGTGGTAGGTGTATATGGGGTACATGAGATGTTTTGATGCAGGCATGCAATGTGTAATAGTCACTTCATGGAGAATGGAATATCCAACGCTTCAAGCATTTAACCTTTGAGTTACAAAAAATCCAATTACACTCTTTAAGTTATTTAAAAATGTACGGTTAAATTATTATTGACTGTAGTCACCCTATTGTGATATCAAATACTAGGTCTTATTCATTCTATTTTTTTTGTATCCATTAACCATGCCCCACCTCTCCTCCAGCCCCTGACTATCCTTTTCAGCCTTTGGTAACCATCCTTCTACTCTCTGTGTCTATGAGTTCAATTGTTTTGATTTTTAGATCCCATGAATAAGTGAAAAACATGGGATGTTTATCTTTCTGTAAAATTTTTTAGAAACAAGACTATTTATAAAGGTAGACACTTTAGTATGGCAAACTGCAGATGTTTCAGAGTTATAGGAAAAGGAAAAATCAAACAAGTTTAGAACCTCAATGAAGACTTTACTGTATACATTTATAATGGCTGATAACAGGAATCTAATATTCGAATGCGACATAAATATGTGTATATGCTTATAAAATATTCTAATGAAACAAATGTAATATTACAAGCTATTTAAAAATATGAAATGAAATTGATAGTTCAGAATGCCTGTGTAAATGAATATGTATACAAGTTTCAACATTAAATAGGTTCCAAGTCACTGTATTCTATAAAACCATCAAACAAATTAACGAGCTGCGTATAGCTTTTAGAGATAAGTAAAATTAGCTAAAATTATATTCGTAACACAGAATTAAAATGACTGAATGAAAAACTAAGTTCTATAAAGAAGGTAATTGGGAAAATTAACTTTAATTAGGAAAAAGCAACTTTATTGTATATGAAATTTTTGATCCTATTTCCCATTTTAAAAATGTATTTTTGTTTTTAATGGAATTTTCTGTTTTATATTAAGAATAGGATGGCATTTTATATTAAGAATAGGATGGTTTTATTGGGAAGCAACAGATAATCCATGCTTTTTTATTTCCATTAAGCTTTGATAATGATCAAAATATCATTTTGGTCATCTGATCATCTGATAATGATCAAAATATCATTTTGCTGAAATTTTTTACTTAAGAATGTCATCAAATTTTGGTAGGCCACTGAGAATACTAATGGCTAATGTTTTAAATGTACCACTCTTGTATCCCAGTGCCTGACATAATAAACATGCAATAAATATTTGTTGAATGAATGGATGATCTTACTGATCTGTGGCTAGTGAGTTCAGAGAGAAAAAGTGGCAACTAAAGTGATCCTTTTCACTCTAAATTCAGGATAATAGTGCTGAAATGTGATTTCCCCCAGGGACTGATAGAATAATTTTGAGCTAATCTCTAAGGTACATTCAAATATTTTTTACGTTGAAGGAACTGTGTTTGGATTTTTTTTTTCTTTAGTATGGATGGCTTCAATAATGCAAATGGTTTAATCAATGTCTGTGGGAGGAAATCACTTCTTCCTTTGATCCCCACCTTACACTTACACTTCCTTACACCTTACACTTCCCTGTTTTACACGGACTACACCTTAGTGACACTTGCTTACATGCGTATCTCCCCTACATTTTTCTTCCTTGTCTTGCCATGCCTGCCACCTCACAAAGCCTGTGGTGTAAGGTCGATAGCAAGTGAATGCTTGTGGAGTATGTGAATGATGAAGAGTGAGTCCATATATAAGAAATCTGTCTAGTTTTTGGAAGGACTAACTCGCTGCATCTCCCATCAGATGCTCTATGCTCAGTGGCATCAGACACATCATCAGGACATACTGGAATATGTGACATTTTTTCTGTGGCTTTAGGCAGGTTGCCTGTACCTCTCTGAGCCTTGGTTTCATCATTTTTATGGAGTAGCTGAACTTTTCTGGCCCATCTCACCCTGGGCCTCATTATACTTGGCAAAAGGTCTTTTGTGCATCTCTGCATAAATGTAGGGTCTTTTGATTCACTATAAATTTTACTTGTTAACTTAATAAATATAATTAAATGAACTTAATAGTAATAGACAGAAAATGCTTAACACAAGGCCTGATGGATAATAAGCACTCAGTAAAAGTTAACACTTGCTGTTATTAGCACATACCAGATACCGGGCTGATTAAAATAGATATCATCTGTCTTCTCATGGAGCTCAGAGTCTAGTGGGTAAAACAGATGTTCAATAGATTATACAAATAATAAATTAGTTATAATTGGTATAAATGCAATGATGGAGAAAATCAAAGTTTAATAAGAAATGAGTTTCTATCCTTCATTAAAATTCAAAAGGAGGCCAGGCACAGTGGCTCACACCTGTAATCCCAGCAGTTTGGGAGGCTGAGGTGGGTGGATCACCTGAGGTCGGGTGTTCGAGACCAGCCTGGCCAACATGGTGAAACCCCATCTCTACTAAAAATACAAAAATTAACGGATGTGGTGGCGCATGTCTGTAATACCAGCTGCTTGGGAGGCTTAGGCAAGAGAATCGCTTGAACCCGTGAGGCAGAGAACCCAGTGAGCCAAGATCGAGCCACTGTACTCTAGCCTGAGTGACATAGCAAGACTCTGTCTCAAAATAATTAAATAAATAATAAAAAAATTCAAAAGGAGATCTTCATGTCTTTTAAGCTACTGGTTTTGCCTACCAAGGACGTTTTCTGTCATCATTAAATGATTTGTAAAGTGATTATTAAATAATTTCTAATTTGCTCTGTAAAAATGCCCCTGCTACCATTTAAATTTAGAGTATCTCTGTGCCAAACACTAAAATTACTCAAACCTAAATTCAATTCCTGCCTTTAATACATCTTTACATATTTTCCAAAGACTGAGTTTGTTTAATAGAAGGAATGCTTTACATTATCAAATGAAAAATGTAATGTCTAGAGTTAGAAGAATCCATAAACATCTATTGTCCAATTAGCTAGTAAATTTTCCCTGATTAAAAATAGCTGTATCTTCATTGGCAACATACCATTTTCCCAATTCTGCTTTTATTCATATGATTGCAGATGTCACTAGAAGAAAGCATTTTAAAAATATACAGTGCTGTTCTATCTACATACCAGCCCCAACATCTCCTGAGCCTGTCCCCCGAGTGGTTTCCCTGGAACCTAAACATGTAATTAAACATAATATATTACAGCCTAGTTGAATCATCTTTGTAAGTCTCATTCATAAAGTAATGTTATGAAAATATTTGAAAAACCCCGAATATTTTCTTTCCCAGACTTTTCCTAATTTCCTGTAAACACATCCTGTGTATTCCTACCACAATAGATAAATGGGTATTTCGTACTGTTTTTAAATCTAACAATGCCTAGGAATTGGATATCTTGATTTAACCTTTCCTAAATTAAAATGAATTCATTGTAAAATCAGTGAATATGCAACTATTAAATTGGTTTCAAATGGGCAATAATATATTTTCAACTATGACTTTGGAATCTAGAATCAGAAAATCTTGGTTCGAATTCCTTTCTCTTTTAAAAATCCATTTATTTGTACCCTACTCTGAATAGGAAGGTGCCGAGGTGGCTTTTAACAACAGCTATATAAAATAGATTGGTGAAATAGAGCTGGAAGGCAGGAAAGGTAAAATAACTTGTCAAGGTCAAACAGCTTGTGGTCACCCACAGAAGGTCAAACAGCTTGTGATCACTCACAGATCACATCCCCTGGTAAGTCTCAGTTCTCTTTGTACACTGCTGAGGGTCGTTAGGTCTACCCCGGGATAGGTTGTGCTGGATAGGTAGTAATCAATATCTTATAGCTTGAATGTTTGGAGAGACATATATTTACAGTATTACAGATAAATGATGATTTTTCTATAAAACTAGTGCTTAGTTTACAATGCTAAGCAGATTTGAAATCCAAGAATATTTTTCTGTCACACAGTTTCATTAACCCTGTCCTGACTGAAATGCTCTTAATGTTTTTTATTTTTTTTATTTTGACATGGAACTAGAGATGTTTTTCATCCTTTAATATAGTTAATAAACTTCACATGACACTTAAAGATTATAGATTGCTGCTTTCTCCTAGAAAGGTAAACCAATTTAAAAAAATATTTTTAAAAACATGGTATGTTTTCATTCAGAATTTTGATTTATGTGTCTGCCCTTTTAAAACATAAGGAAGACCTGACATAAGTGGATGGTTGAATGAATGGAGGGATGGGTGGGTGGATGGATGGATGGATGAAGGGATGGATGGATGGATGGATAGATTAGATAGATAGATAGATAGATAGATAGATAGATAGATAGATAGATAGATAGATAGATGTATTAGTTCAAACTTGTATATTTTAGGACTTTGGTATTACATGTCTAATTCTGCTAAAAAATCAGATCCCAACTGGGGTATAAATTAAGGAAACCTAGAGTAAATGCATATGATTAATTGCTCAATGTAAGGACAGATCCAGCTGGTTATGAAGAAGGGTTAGAAGAATAAGATAGAGTTAGCATTGGCAGCTTACAGATGTCCAGTGATTAATAGCTTCAAAGTTTATTCAGAATGAAAGATTCTGAAGAACACATGTCTACTGCCCTATGATCGTCATCTTTGTGTGTGTTCCTATTTGAATTTCTATCTAGAAGTCAACATCCTTAAAGGCAGAGACCATTTTTGTTGGGCAGCTGAAAGGGGGTTGGTATCTTATCATTTGGCTCAATGAATTGGCAGTTCTTCAGTAGTGCTTGTAACTAAATTATAACTGTAACAAAATAATACAAAATAATTATAAGAAAATAATAGTGTCTACATGTCCATACTCATTTACTGTCACTACCCTGTGAAATAGATACTATTATTAATAATCCCTTTTTTTTTTTTTTAGCTTTCAGGTTCATGGTACACGTGCAGGTTTGTTACATAGGTAAATTCGTGTCACAGGGATTTGTCATACAGATTATTTCCTTACCCAGCTACTAAGCCTAGTACCCAATAGTTATCTTTTCTGCTCTTTTCCTGTCTACCATCCTCTGCCTTCAAGTAAGTCCCAGTGTCCATTGTTCCTCTCTTTGTGTCTATGAGTTCTCATCATTTAGCTCCCACTTGTAAGTGAGAAGATGTGGTATTTGGTTTTTTGTTCCTGCATTAGGAACAGCTCCATCCATGTTCCTACAAAAGATATGATCTTGTTCTTTTAATGGCTAAATAGCATTCCATGGTGTGTAGATGCCACATTTTCTTCATCCAGTCTGTCGTTGATTGGCATTTAAGTGGACTCCATGTCATTGCCATTGTGAATAGTGTTGTAATGAACATTCACATGCACGTGTCTTTATGGTAGAATGATGTATATTCTTCTAGGTATATACCCAGTAATGATATTGCTGGGTCAAACTGCCCCTCTGTTTTTAGCTCTTTGAGGAATTGCCTGACTGCTTTCCACAATGATTGAACTGATATACATCCCCACCAACAGTTTATAAATGTTCCTTTTTTCTCCACAACATCACCAGCATGCGTTATTCCTCAGCTGTTTAATGATAACCATTCTGACTGGTGTGAGATGGTATCTCATTGTGGTTTTGATTTGCGTTTCTCTAATGATCAATGATATTGAGCTTTTGTTCATATGATTGTTGGCTTGTCTTCTTTAGAAAAGTATGTATTCAAGTCTTTTGACTACTTTTTAATGGGGTGATTTGTTTTGTCCTTGTAAATTTAAGTTCATTATAGATGCTGGATATTAGACCTTTGTCAGATGCACGGTTTGCAAATATTTTCTCCCATTCTGTGAGATGTCTGTTTACTCTGTTGATAGTTTTGTTTCCTGTGCAGAAGCTCTTAAGTTTAATTAGATCCCATTTGTCAATTTTTGCTTTTGTTGCAATTGCTTTTGGCATCTTCGTCATAAAATTGTAGCTCATTCCTACCCCTAGAATGGTATTGCTTAGTTTGCCTTCCAGAGTTTTAACAGTTGTGGGCTTTATATTCAAGTCTTCAATCCATCTTGAGTTGATTTTTGTATATGGTGTAAGGAAAGGGTCCAATTTCAATCTTCTGAATATGGGTGGCAGTTATCCTTGCACCATTTATTGAATAAGTATTCCTTTCCCCATTGCTTTTCTTTGTCAGCTTTGTGTAATATCCGATAGTTGCAGGTGTGTAGTCCTATTTCTGGGCTCTGTATTCTGTTCCTTTGGTCTATGTGTCTGTCTTTGTACCAGTACCATGCTGTTTTGGTTACTGTAATCCTGTAATAGAGTTTGAAGTCAGGTAACATGATGTCTCCAGCTTTTTTTATTTTGCTTACAATTGCCTTGGCTATTTGGACTTTTTTTATTGTTCCATATGAATTTTAAAATAGTTTTTTCTAGTTCTGTGCAGAATATCATTGGTAGTGTGATAGCAGTGGTGTTGAGTCTGGAAACCTCTTTGGACAGTATGGTCATTTTAACAATATTCATTCTTCTGATCCATGAACATGATATGTTTTTCCATTTGTTTGTGTCATTACTGATCTATTTGAACAGTGTTTTGTGATTCTCATTGTAGAGATCATTTACCTTCCTGGTTAGCTGTATTCCTGGGTAATTTATTCAGTGAAAATTGTGAATGGGATTGTGTTCCTGATTTGGTCCTCAGTTTGTCTGTACTTGGTGTAGAGAAATGCTAGTGATTCCTGTATGTTGATTTTGTATCCCAAGAGTTTGTTGAAGTTGTTTATCAGCTAAAGGAGCTTTTGGGCTGAGACTATGGGGTTTTCTAGATATAGAATCGTGTTGTCAGCAAACAGGGATTATTTGACTTCCTCTCTTCCTATTTGGATGATCTTTCTTTCTCTTGCCTGATTGCTCTAGCTAGGACTTCCAATACAATGTTGAATAGAAGTAGTGAGAGGGCATCCTTGACTTGTGCCAGTTTTCAAGGGGAATGCTGCCAGCTTTTCTCCATTCCATATGATGTTGGCTGTGGATTTGTCATAGATGGCTATCTCAAGAGATGCAGAAAAGGCTTTCAATAAAATTCAACTTCTCCTCATGTTATAAACTCTCAATAAACTAGATATTAAAGGAACATACTTCAAAATTATAAAATCCCCATTTTATTGTGACAGAAACTGAGGCAGAGAGCACTTAAGTGTCTCATTACACAGGATAGTTGATGGAATGGCTTTCAAATGTAGGTAGTTTGGTTCCAGAATCTTGTAACTCAAAGCCAGTCTTCTATTCTACCTTAGCTAAAAAGCATCAATGTTATTACTGAAGTAACACTTTTGTTTCTTGAATTCAAATGGGAATATTTCAAGGAAGTTCCAAGATTGAAGATGAATTATCTTTAAAACAAAGGTCGAATTTTTCAGTTAAAATAAACTGTGAATTAACAACACCACATTTTGGAACTTTTCAGTACAACAAGGCTGCTGACCCACTGTAAGACAGAGCGACAGAGGAAGGCTGAGGCTGGCACCAGAGTGAGCCAGTGAAGGACAAGAGAAACTCTGCAGCAGTTTTCAATGACAAATAGATTTGTCAGGCAAGGCAGCTGGATCAAGGGATATGGTTCTTTTTTTTTTTTTTTTTTTTTTTTTTTCAGAGAAACAGTGGTAGCAGGGGTTCAAGAAACAGCAAATTAACTTGAGGCGAGTGCCCTTCTATAACGGACAGTCTGGAATGTATACCCCTTGGTGATTTAGTAGGACAGGCAGGTGTAAATTACTTAAGGAATTAGTCTAATACTAGCAGGACTCTGGGCATCGGGATAGGGTTAAAGAAATAACTCGAGAGTTTTATGTGCTAAAAACAATAGACAAATAATATCCCTCCCTCCTCCCTGTTGGGGGGGGAAAAAACTCTGGAAATAACTTGAATTGCATAGTTAGTTAAATAACTAATGGTAATAAGCCTCCTATAATTGAAATCAGGGAATATCCCTAAATAAATCACAAAGTTGCAACATTAATAGGAGTCCTTACTATTTATTTCTCACTATTTCCTTTCATTTCCTCTGGTTACATTTTTTTTAAAAAAAACAAACAAACATGTTTTACAGGGAATCAATAGCTTTTAAACTATCACCTTTGTAATACTGAAAAAAAAAGGCACAGTTGGAATATTACGTTTAGTTTTGGTTTGCACATTACTAAATACATATAAGCCAACTGGATGGAGTTCAGAGAATAGCAAGAAAAATTAAGAAGATGAAAGGATTGATTTATTAGCCATGATTAAAGGAGTCAAATATGTCCAAAGGGAAAGGTGAACGTCATGACAATAGCTCAAAAATATCCGAACGGTGTAAACTCCCCTGAAGAGGGCAATTTTTAAATCTATATAAAAGCAAGTATATCTTGCCAAACAGATTTTGTTTAAAAGAAAATGCTACTTTATGCATTTACAGAGACAGTGGAAAGAGCTGCTCCAATGTAACTTACTGTATGCTTTCTCCTATTTTGAAAAGGACCAGGGCAATCTGCAGTAAAATACAGGTTATTTATATTCTTTCTATCACAGAGATTTCTGCCATCCTTGGAAAGGAAGCATCTGTGATAATAGTGCTAGAAGTATGCCAAAGTATAGAATTGTTGATAGCTTTAAAGTAAATCTGTCATGCTCTGACTTATAGCTACTTAATTTTACTGCCTAGGAAGTAAGAGAAACCTGGCGGAAGAGGAGACTTGCTTCAAAGTAGCAAAGAATGGCAGTAGCTTACATTTTGGTATTTTGTTTGCTCTGTTGGTTTCTACACATTCTCATTCCCGGAAAGTACCACTGAGATTTAGATGCATTGGGACTACATTATTTCCTAGCCATTTCTTGTTTAGTAGTGTTTTCCTTATGAGAGAGATGCAGGTTCCTTTCCCGTCTCTGTCACTTACTAGCTTTTTGACATAAGAATGATAACATCTTACCTCCCTAACTTCAAGGATTCAGTGGTATATGTATGTGTTCGTGTGTGCAGTTGTCGAGCTCACAGAAAGTGTTTAGTTGATATTAGTTCTGTCTCCTTGCCTACTCACCATGTTTCTCTATCCAACTTTACAAGCTCTATTTAAGCCAATTTTGTACAAGTTCCTGATGTTGCCAATTTTTTATACCTTTCTTAAAAAGCAAAAAATGTGGATTTTATGTGAAAATTCTCAATTAAAAAACACTTTTTAAAGGTTTAAGCCAAGCCAGAAAAAATGCATATATTGTGTACAAGCCAAACAAAATGCATATATTGCCCATATATTTACCTAAAATGATTCTTTCTATAAAGAGTTACACACACATATAATAGTGCAACGGCTAGTTCCTACTAAAGAGCAGTGAGGAGAAAGTGCTGTACTGCAGCTTGGCAATAATCCTCTCTGAAGTGGTCTTTAAGTTCTGCTTTATAATGTCATGACATGACATTTTCTAATAAGCTATGCTTCTTTCCCCCTTTTTCCTTCTACCCCAGCATCTATTGTGTTCTATACTTATGACTGGGGGTAAGGTTGTTATAGCATGAATGCAAGTAAGAAAATAAAGTCCATTTGATAATCTGGATTCTTCCCTACAGGAAAGGATTGTAGGAATTAATCCCTTACTGTCATCCCTAAGATATTACAGTTCTCTGATGGAGAACAGAAAGAAAAAGCAATGGGGAAGAAAAGGAGGTAGGCGTTAGGAAGTGTTGATGAGGAGGGGCTCTTGAATGCAGATCTTTTTGTCAGAAGAACCACAGAGAGGTTGAGGACCTAGTAGCAGAGAGGACCTCACCCTCATTTTTCAGCATGCAGCCTCTGAGGAGGAGGCAATGAACGAGCAACTGGTGAAAAGAGGAGAAATGACAGTGTAGAATATTGGGAAAACAGCATCGGAGACAATGCTGCTGAATGAAAAAGAATCTGAAAGTTTCCCATCCTGACTTCCTTGAGGAATGGGTGTTTAACTAGAAATTAAATTTCTTTTCAGAGAAAGAAAGTTATATTGTACACACCAAGTTTGTGGTCTTTGAAACTTACACCTATTATACACATGTGTATTTGTTGTTGTTGTTGTTGTTGTTGTTGTTATGGTGAAGGGCATTAACTTTGTGCCGTAATGTGGAGGTAAACAGGGAATGGGGGACAGCTTGATGAGAAAGATCCACTTCAAGTACCATTGACGATAAATCGTATGAATCTTAAACATGGAGAAAAAAGTTGTGCAGACAGGTGGTAAGGACTGTGCAAGATGTTACAGCCTACACCACAATGGCAAAGTACATGTGTCCCCAATCAAAAGTGGAGGAATGGAATGCCGGGAGTGACAGAACCAAAGCAGTCAGGCATGATAGAAATATTTCAACTTAGATGACTGAGGGTGAAGGGTGCCTCCAAAAATACACAGGGAAAGCAAGAAGAGCTGACCTTGTAGAGAATATATGGATGTTCACAGGACAAGTTGAATATTAAAGATACAGGTAGGTCATGTAGCAGAGCTGTCAGGCAACTAAATTGAAACCTGAAGGGGAATGTTGAGACTGGGGTTGGAGATGCAGGTGTCAATGGTATAAATGTGATAACTGAGTCTGTGAATCCAGGTGAGACTACCTAAAGAACAGGATGGAGCAAAGAGGTCCAAGGAGACAATCTATTTAGAAGGTAGGAGAAAGTTTGGAGCCAGCACATACAGCAGAAAAACGTCAGAGATATGGGAGGAGAACAAAGCTGTACCATGTGTTGGAAATCAAAAGTGAAAGAAGTTTCAAAAAGGAGTGATCAGTGAAGTCAGACCCTGCAGGAAAATGATGGGGTATGGGTGTTTAAGACTATGAGCCAACCTGTTGGCCTAGTCAGTTAGAAGGTTAGAGACCTTAAGATGAACTATTCCCCTGGAATGGTGAGGGCAAACGATAGGCTGCAAGCCTAAGAAATTAATAGCTGTAGAATTAATAGCTGTGGATATAGATATACTGTGTAAGAAGTTTGGCACTGAATGAAATAGAGAGTGATGACTGGAGTAAGTCAAGCAAAGCACGTCAGGAAGTATCCAACTTAACATAGACCTTTATATCCCAGTGTATATGTGTAATAAATTTAAAGGGTAGGGAGGATTATTCTGAAGATAAATTTATTCCCCAGACCTTGCTGAAGTACTATCACAATAGTGTGCAGAATGGAATGTTTCTGGCACTTTCCTCTAAACAGTAACAGAGGTTTTTTTTTGTGTCTATATCTTTAAGCCTTTAATTATGAAAATCGCGTTATTTTGTTCATATCCTTATTTGATTTTCTATTGTTTAAATGAATTAAAATGTGTTCAAATGTTTAAGATTTAGGCTGAATAACAACTCAATGGTAATGACTCATAAACCCAACATAACAGTTTATAGTTTCTTAGTCAACATGTATTAAAGGTCATTGTTCTTTAGCCCTGTCACAAAGTAGTAAGGGAAGTAATACATTTTAATTAGTATAACACAAAGACAAATAAATTATATTGCTTTGATAGTCTGACGTTTTGTTAGTAAACATTTAACGTTTTAAATTATTTACAATGTATAATACCTTGCAGTTTTTTAAGGGAAAATAATGAAACTTACAATGATTGCACTGTGTTCTGTGATACACACTGGGATCTAAAATTTCACTTTTAAAGTATAAAACTGATTTACTGTTATGTTTTTCTGTTTATTGTATGACTTTCACCAATTACATGTCATTTGGCTATTCTCTCAATGAATGAGATTGCTTGGATTTTCAGAATCTTGGAATAGTATCACATGGTGGTCCAAAAGACCAGATGATATGTAGCTTTCTGCCTGACAAATTCCCAGCAGTTTTGCACTTGGGCAAATTGCAAGAGATGTGTGTGACGATTCTTAAACTGACTCATTATGTTTTCATGTGAGTAGATTATCATCACACTGCAGGAGAAACAAGTGTTTTCAGCTGATGGTCTATTTTACCTTTCTCCTATTTTTTAAAGGGTAACGCATAAATGAATTCCCCAGATTTTAGAAATTTATTTTTTTTCTGGGAAAATATCAACAATGAAATAAAACTAGACTTTTAATGTGGTAGCTAATTTGATTTTCTTTAAAAAATTCTGAGGCTCTTTACTTAGTTTTTCTCCATTATATTTTGAAGCCAATGGAACAATAATATCCTGAAATAATTATTTTAATGCATCATGGAATTCATGACAAAATCTAGAATTACATGATACATTATTTGTACACTCTTGTCTCTAAGGTTCTCCCAGTGGGTCACACCTTGGCACACACTTTCTGTCCTTCTTTCACATACTATTATCCACCCGAGATTTTCAATGCTCCATGAATTTTTCTTTCCTACACAATGGAGAAATGAAGAGAGAACAGGAAGAGACTTAAATGTGCCCTTTGTGATAGGAACAGAATATGATTTTTAGATGATCTACCTATAGGCTTTAAAATTAATACCTCGTCTCCAATACTTCCAGTGTAGCCTGAGACGTGGAAGGTGGTTACTTTTAAAACTAACTAAAAGTAATGTATTTAGTTACTTTTAAGACTAATGTAATGATTAGCTGGGATACGTCTTAGCATGCTCTGAAAGGATCAGATCAGGTTGGTCAGCCAAGGTTAAAACTGACTGTGCGACATTTGATTTGGGTTTTATTTCACCTCTAAATGGACTTGAGGCTTTTTTCACAAAATAACATTTTAAACTATAATTTTTCCATCATTTTCAAGAAATAGTCAACAGTAAGGGTTCTATTGTACTCAAGCAAGCTGTATGAGATGATGTGTGATGATTCTGAAATGAATTATTGTTTTTGTGTGAGAGATGATCATACTGCAAGAGAAACAATGGTGTTCAGCTGATGCTTGCTTTATATATTTGTAAACGGTGAATGGTTTCCCCAGTTTGCTTGACATGCAAGTATATTCTTCAGATAGTCTGTAAGGTTTACGAGTATTTCACTCACCATCTAAGAATAAAGAATATTCTATGTAGAGGGAAGAATACAAAAAATACTGTGTAACTTGAAGTTTCCAGTAGCTGAAATTTTGAAATATTTACATATCAGTTGGTAAAGAATGACTGTCCCCAGGAAAATTAAATCATATTAGAATCTCAATTGTGTTTTGGATGGAATTAAAGATATTTGTTTGAAATACATTTCTCAAAAAATATTCTCTGTGATCTGTACATACATTATTGATTTTTAAAGATAACCATAAGATGTTTAAAAAATTTGTATATCAGCAAGATACCATAAAAAGTCCTCTTCAATTTTCTTTCTAAGGGATGTTCATCATCTCATAACCAAAATGTCAGCTTGACTAATATTAAAAGTTTGCAAATACTGTTGCTTGCATGAATAGATTTCTAACATTTTAGTCAACCTTTAGTAAAATTGTTAAAGCCTATGTCATCCATAAAGTATGATAAAGGTTCAATTATTAAGCTCCTTTTACAAATAAGAAAAATAAAACACAGAGTGGTTGAGTGACTTTCCACAGATCACACACCTAGTTCCTGGCAAGGCTGGCATATTTTTGTCAGATAACTCTAAGTCAAGGAATATTAGATGCATATTAATTGGGCATATTGTAGTCTCACAACTTTTAATATGGTTTTGAATTAGATATTCTTAGAGGAAGCTAGTACCTGGAACTTTAAAAGTCACATTTATTCCAAAATGAACCTGGAAAACTAGGGGGACATTTATGTCTATATCAGCTGTCACACAAGCTTACTTCCCTCATAAAACTTTTATGCCCCAGACCCTTCTAATATGTTGCATATTTCTGTTGTTTTAGACAATAAGAATCAATAAAAACCACTGTAAAAGCTATAGTAACATTAGAATATGTCAGCCCATGCTAAACACTTCGATTCAATGAGAGCTTTTTTTTTTTAGTTTGAATGATGCTACATTTCCCCCCACCCCCCAAAAAAAATACATATAAAATTCATAGAAATTGTGCCAGAAGAGTTAGTAGACTATGTTAAGGTATTTTGTACTGCATTAAAAACAGACCAGCTCTTAGCAAAATTAAAGAAATTCACTTAATAGAGACAGTAATTGGTAATAGTAGGAGTGACGTGGCATTTCAGCAACCAACCTTCCTTCCTTCCTTCCTTCCTTCCTTCCTTCCTTCCTTCCTTTCTTACCTTTATTTCCTTATTTCTTCCTTTCTTTCCTCCTTCTTTGCCTCCCTCTCTTCCTCCCTCCCTTTTTCTCTTCCTCCTATCCCCTTTTCATTTCTCCTTGTCATTATTTGTTCTGTGGTTATTGAGTGTCATTATATTTCTAAGGATGAGACTTCTATTTCAACTGATGTTCAGTGTAGCTTGAAATGGCATGCCACAAAGGAATAGTGCTGGTCAGATTGTAAATTCCATAGTCAGCTAACCAGTCTGGGCTTAGATTCTAGTCCTCCCTTTTCTATTGGGATTACTTTGGGCAAGTTACTTACCTTGTCTCTATGATGGAGATCATACTACCTACTTCACTGTGTTATTGTGAGCATTAATTAGACAAGACAAGCTTCTATGTAGCTTGAGGACCACTGTGCCTGGTACATGGAAGGTGTTTGAAATATTAGTTTCCTCCTTTTTTCCTCATTCCCCTTTATGCTAGCATTTTTTTTCTTCAAAAAACTTATTCCTATTTATTATCCTGAGTTCCTATCTTTGTCTTTTTCAAAGAAAAAAAAAACTCAGTCTTTTTACAAAGCCTTGCAAAACTGTATGAATCAGCCAAGAAATTGCAGTTATTAATAGTCAGATAATTCATAGTAATTATGTGCTGTAGAACCTACAAACTTTCCCCAAGTGCTGAGTGCTTATCTAAACTCTGAGCCTAGAAATCACTGAGCTTATGACAACCCAATGGGCTTTATCCCTGAAGACATAAAGCTTCCATTCAGCATAGAAATTCTTTTTTTCACAACTGTCACCAGGAAATAAAATGACATATGGCCATAAAAATTTTAAATTTTAAGTAATATTTGCCTCAAAGTTTTCAAAACATTTGAAATCTAGAGTTGGTGATAGTTGTCAGCCAAGAGATACTTGTTGAATACTAACTTGAACATAGGTTTGAGAACATAAAGGACCCTTGACCTCAAAGATTTCCCAAGGAAAGGAAGGAGGACAGTACATGCTCTCAGAAATTCCAGATGTCCACAGAGTATTTCAGAAGCCTGAGAGTCTTCTGTAAATTCCTCAAGGTACAGATTTTGTTTCCATGTTCTCTCACAGATCTAATAGACCAGGCAATAAGCAGTGGATAAGTGGATGAATAGTTATAGCAAACTGTTCAAATAAATGTTTAGATTATGTGAAACACCTCAGATGTTAGTGGGGACTGGATATGAATAGAAGAACATAATGATGTTTGTTTTCTATGTATTTTAATTTTCAGGATTTCAATTTTGCTTTCAATGCTGATTTATAATATGAACTGAGAATAAAGCACAGAATTAGTTTAAGTTCTAGTAACTGAAATAGTATTAGAGTGTTGATGATTAAAGATTCATACAATTCACTTGGGGGTAGAGAACGACTGCTTTACATACTTCTTTAAAAATTATTTCTTCACGTTGCAAGGCCGAGGCGGGCAGATTACTTCAGGCCAGGAATTCAAGACCAGCCAGGCCGACATGGTGAAACCCTGTTTCTACTGAAAATACAAAAATTAGCCAGCCATGGTGGCACATGCCTGTAATCCCAGCTACTCAGGAGGCTGAAGCAGGAGAATTGCTTGAACCCAGGGGACGGGAGGTTGCAATGAGCCAAGATCGTGCCACTGCACTCTGGCCTGGGTGACAGAGCGAGACTCTGTCTCAAAAAAAAAAAAAAAAAAAAAGTCTTTTCTGTGACTCTTTTCTTTCAAAAGGAAGGGAGCAGAACCACAGTTGTATTTTTTAATTGGATGTGGGAGTTTTGATTTAGCCATTTTTTCTACTATTTAAGTGATAGATTCCTCTAATAAAAAGGGGAAAAGAGCGTCTTAAGTCTGCTGAAAAATCTGAGGGCAAACCAACAGTTTTTGTGAACAGTTACAATAGCAATGTAGTTGAAATTTTTGTTTCATTTCATATAAATGAGACATAAAAAATATTGCTATTTTAATTTAACCCTAAAGCTGCTTTTAATTATTTCTGAGTTTCACCACACCTATCAAAAGCCATATAGTGTTTAATCTTTCTTGCTAAACTTTAGAAGGAACTCATTTTTCCTCTTAATAAATTTTGCATTATATTTCCTACAGAAAACTAGTGAGTGAATTTTCTGTTTCTTCCAACTTTAACAATATTAAAGATAATTCTAACTATTTTCTGAGTTATACTCTGTGTACACTTCACAATTGCCTTAATCAAATTCTGGCAATAAAAATAGAGTAAGAACTGCAGGTGAATAACCAAAAAAAAAAAAAAATCATTGTAAAATAGATGCAGTAGAAGTGTGCTTAATTCTCACTGATGGAAAATTGATGAGAGAATGGTAGAATAAATAGATTACTTTTGCTCTTTAAAACAATTAAGTTTCTTTAACAAGGTAAACTTGATCAAACCTAGAGAAGGGAACAATATTCACTATTGGATTGAGTATATACTTGAAAGCATAAAAATAATTGTTGCTATGTCTGGAACCATGTAATTCCTATGGTTAAGTGAAGAGTGAAGCAGGCACATAGATTTCTTTATGAAGAAACTAACCTCGCTCTTTTCTGTGGTTAAATCACACACTAGCTTGCAGCAAAACCTTTTAGACATGGACGCTGTTTATCATAAATGATCTCACAATGGGAGCAAGCGGAAGTATGGTTCAGTACTATCCTATCACCACCCCTGAGACCCAAAGCAGAATCAAATTCTCTAGGTTAATAGCATCAGTTCTATGTGTGAAGAACAGTATAAGGTTCCTGGAAATTTTTAAGTGACACAAACAAATATAAATGTTCACTAGACTGAAATTATAGCAAATGATGTATCTCTATACAGAGATGGCAAAAGATGCAAGAAACATTCCACTCGCTCTTTAGTAAATATACCTATATATTTCATAAATGACTGTGACAAATAGCATAGAAAGACGTTCACTGTAGAATTATTTGAAAGTATCTATTTTTACCCCAAACAAGTTTAAATTTTAATTCTAAAATCTCTATTAAATCACAGAGATAGGAAATATAAACGTACAATATACAAAACTTGATGCCTATAAGGCATATTGTCATTTATGTAATATATAGGCGTATTTACTAAAGAGTAAGTGAGTGGACTGTTCCTTGCATCTTTTGCCATCTCTGTATAGAGATATGTCATTTGCTATAATTTCAGTCTAGTGAACATTTATATTTGTCTGTGCCTATAAGGCATCAAAAATCATTGTTTTATTAGTAATAATTAAGGACATAATTTTAAGCTGTGAAATCAGTAAGTAATTCTGGAGGTTTTAGTATTAAGTGGATGGAGAAAGATAACGTTCAACATGCCAACTTTCTACCTTAATTCCCTATCTCTACAAAGCACTGTAATTCGAGAGTGCAAAACTCAGCAAGCAACTACACTTGGTGAACGTGGGCAAACTTTGCATCTACTGGGGGTTCTTAGGAATGAATTACTACTGCAGATATGAATCCAATTATCATAGTTTCCTAATGGATTTTTAGATCCACAGCATGCTGCTGCTAACTGCAATTCTATGCTTAAACAATCCATAAGACTCATTCCAGTGAGAAGAAAGGAAGCAATGTGCTGCGAAAATTTCGGTGGTCAGGTTGTAATCTGACATGGGCCTTTTAAATGTTTTGCAAACAACTAATTAGTCATATATGATAATGTATTAAAGTATTGAGAATTACATCCAATAAACTGGATATAACACTATTATAATAATTAATTTTTTTTCTGCTGACCATTCTTCCACAAGGACATTAAAACATGGACTAAAAAAAGTATTTAGTTTTATCTGCTTTCATTTGCTTCTCTTCCCAAAATTATTCTATATCCAAGACTTTGTTATTTATACTTTTGAGCAGATAGGCAGAAAAATTTGCAAATCTTGTCCATACTTTTGTCACAGCCCTTTATTCCTTCTCTGTCTTTAGTAAAATATATTTCAAATTTTACTTCAATACTTGCAAATTACCTAAATATTGTGTGCATGGGAATTTATAGTAAGCTGCTTTCTCCATAACTTTAAAAATCTATTAAATAATTTTTGAGTGATGTGTGTGAGACACTAACACTTATCTGTTATTATAAAATGAATCCTGATAGCTCTATTTGTAATTCCTGATATTTTATGCATCTATGAAAAAGCTGTCCCTGGGCCAATATAATTTTTTAATTTCCTGGTGCCTAGAAAGCTGAACACCAGCATAATATATATTCCTTACAAGATTTCCACATATAGGACATTATACACACATCTACCAAAATTATCAAAATCAAATATCAAATGTTATAGATACCTGCAGTTTATTGAAGAAAGTCTTTTGTGAGACCCTAAAAAATAAAAAAACTATGCATCCTATAAATTTGCTTTAAATATTTTTATCTTAAGATTACCTTTAGCATGTCTAGTGGTTCTGGTTTCATCAAGCAATCCATAGCTGGATTTCTTACCCATATTTCAAGTTGGTTAAATTTATTTGGTCTTTTCTAGAGGAGAAAAAAATTAGTGACCCAGTTTCTCAAGAGGGTAAAAATCCGGGATATTTGTTTAAACGTATATCCATTGTGCTGAGTCATTGTGCTTCAAAAGCGTCTACACATTAGTGTGGTCTGCTCTGATACTTCCTGCTTCCCTGCAGCATAAGCTGTAAACTGGCCAAACCTGGGCCCACCCCTGGGCTCTGGAGCACATTCATTCATTCTAGATGCAATTTTCTAGGGTACAGTGGGTACCCACAAGGGTATAATGGTCATCAAAATAGACATGATTTTTCTCTCCTGCTCTTGTGGAGTTTAAAATGTATTTTATGATCTAGACATTAAATAAGGATCCAAAAATAATATAATAATTACAGATTATGCTAAGTGCTGTAAATGAAAAGAGCAGGCTGCTATAATGAACAATGGTAAGGAGCCCAGTAGGTCGGTAAGATTGTCAGAGGACATCTCACTGTGAAGGGTATATTTTAACCAAGAGGAAGCCAGTTTTGAGAAAGGCTGAGGTAAGAAAATCCCAGGTATAGAAAACTGCTGGTTCAAAGGTTTGTGGCAAGAAAGAGCTTAGCACTTTTGAAAACAAAAACAAAACAGAAAGACCAGTGTGGTAAGTGTGGTTGAATAAGGGAGAGGTTGATATATGAAGAGGATGGACAGGTAGATGGGGGCAGATCACATGTGCTTTGTAGGTAATGGCAGGAGTGTTAGGTTTTGTGTTCTTTGCATCTGAAGGCACCTCAGCCTCATAATCTCCAAAATTAAACGTATGATCTTGTCTGCATCAAGCAGTTCAGCCAAGAGCAGTAAACACACAAGAGCAGGTGTGTTTGAAAGACTCTAGGTCTTTTTTCAAAAAAATTTAATAGAGAAAATTACTTGCAAGTGATAGAAGAGTTAAGAAGCAAAACAAAGTATAGTTTTGCAACCCATAATTATAAAATCTCTACTAACCTGCTGGGACAAAGGGATGAGCTGGCTTTTCAGGCCTTGGTGCCCTCTCACCCCATTTTACAATGTGGCCATAAAGTTGGGAAACATAGACTTTATTTTATTTTACAGATTATGCAACCAAACATTATATGCCTCTTGATATGACGCAATGAGGAAGTTCACAGGACTTCCTAAATAAATGTAATATTCACGTTTAGTCAGGCTCACAATTCAAACAAATCAATTGTTTAAAAACATAAACAATAAGTAATTTAAACACTGGATATTTGCTTCTATTAAGTCACTATTAATTTTTCTAAATTGGATTGGTATTTTGGTTATATAAAATAGTGTTTGTCTTTTAGAAATATGTATCAAAGCATTTATAGATGAAATGATACAATATCTGGAAATGACTTTACAATAACCCAGTGAGAAGAAATCAGGGAGTAGAAGTTTAGATAAAATAAGATTGATCATATGTTGATAATTGTTGAATATGGAGGTTGAATCCAAATTTATTATTGTTTTATTCTATGAGTACTTAGTGTGTGTGTGTGTGTGTGTGTGTGTGTGTGTATATATATATATATATATATATATAGTACATGAGATGTTTTGATACAGGCCTGCAATGTGAAATAAGCACATAATGGAGAATGGGGTATCTAGCCCTTCAAGTATTTATCCTTTGAATCACACACAACAAAATTACACTATTTTAAAATGTACAATTCAGTTATTGTTTACTATAGTCACTGAATCTAAATTTAATCTATTTTTGTTTTGTTTGAACTTTTCTACAAATAAAACGTTAAAAATAAATACATTTGTGGGAATGAATGACACATCTTAGAGACAGATTGTGAGGAGAAAAACTAAAAGATTCCAAAACTGAGCCTTGAGGATCATAACATTTAGAGATGGGGAAAGGGGAAAATCAGAAAAGGAAACTTAAATGGAGGAGTAAGGACAAGAAAGAAAATCAGGAAAGTGTGGCAGGGCAAAGCTGAGAAGGAATGGGAGTAGTGGTAAAATATGAGAATTTCTCTGAGAAATAGACTTAAGATGAGGACAGAAAAATCCTTCTCATCTCAAGTGACTGAGGCTCAGATACGCCATTATGTTATTGGCAAGAAGGTGTAAAGAGGAGAGAAGAGAAGACTAGGATTTGAGCTTGGGTGAGGGAGGTAATGCTCCTTGCACATGAGTATTTGACTCTGCCAGGTTTACTACTAAAGAAAACTGAGGCAAAGACACAAGCCTGGGCAACAGTAACCTTGCTTCCCATTTGTCATCATCCCTTGTCTGATTATCTCAGGAGCTGCTAACAGAGTAGTGACTATGCCTTATATCATAGGATCTGGGCATTTCTGAGTCCTTCAGACATATTTTCACATAATGGTGTTCCATTCTACCTTTATTTCCAACATCTTCCTTGCTCCAAGATAGCTCTCTTCATTTATGAAGATGAAGGATACTTTGAAGCCAGTATGAAACAGTCCTGTAAAATCAATGAAGGCGTATTAATCCATTCTCACACTGCTACAAAGAACTACCTGAAACTAGGTAATCTATGAAGAAAAGAAGTTTAATTGACTGACAGTGCTGCAGGCTATACAGGAAACACAGCTGGAAAGCGTAAATGTACTTACAATCATGGTGGAAGAAGAAGGGGAAGCAAGCACATCTTCACGTGGCAACAGGGTGAGAAAGAGCGAAGGAGGAAGTGCCACACATCAGTTCTCATGAGAACCCACTATCATGAGAGCAGCAAGGGGGAAATCCACCCCCATGATTCACTCCTTTCCCACCAGGTCCCTCCCCCAACCTTGAGTATTACAATTCAACATGAGATTTGGGTGGGGACACAGAGCCAAGCCATATCAGGTTTGTTAGAAAACTTAATTTAACCATGATGCCTCTCAATTTATGAAAAATAAAGAGTTTGCCCATAGGTGATTTTTAAAGTCATCACAATTTTTGGAAAAGAAATGACAGTGATTTTAGCCATACTCTTATTCTACTTTCTTAAGAGGTTTTTTTAAATATATAATTTGTATTTATTGCCTACTTTATCATCTTAACTCTGTATCAATTTAGCAAATGGATACAAAGATTTATTTATTCATTCCACAGATATAAATACTTGCAACAAGTATTTACTGAGTGCCTACTGAGTGTCAGGTATTATTATAGACACCAGGCAACAACAGTGAACAAGAACTCAGCAGCAAACAAAAAAAGACAAAAATCTCTGCTTTTGTGAAATTTACATTAGGGTTGAAGAAGCAGTTAAATAATTTTAACAAGTAAATATACAATATGCCACATAATGATAAGTGCTCTGAAAAAAATCAAACAAGATAAAAAGACAGAGAATGAGAAGGGGCACTATTGTAATAGTGGTGAGAGAAGCCCATTTGATGAGGTGGCATTTGTGCAGAGACCTGAATGAAGTGAGAAGGGAAGCCTTTCAGCTATCTGATACAAGCACATCCTAGGCAGAGCAACAGTGAGTGCAAAAGCCCTGGGGTGGGCACACACTGGTGATTTGAGAAACAGTGAGCAGAGCGGGCATTGTGACTCTGGCAAATAGTGAGATAGAGAGTAGAGAAAAAAAAACAATGAGATGGGTACAGAAAGGTTGGGCAATGGAGACAGATCATGAAACACCTTGCAAACTATGCTAAAGACTAGATTTTAGGCCAGGCGCAGTGGCTCATGCTTGTAATCCCAGCACTTTGGGAGGCCAAAGCGGGCAGATCACAAGGTCAGGAGTTCGAGACCAGCCTGATCAATATGGTGAAACCCTGTCTCTAGTAAAATAAAAATTAGCTGGGCATGGTGGCGTGTGTCTGTAGTCTCAGCTACTCAGGAAGCTGAGACAAAAGAATCGCTTGAACCTGGTGGGAGGAGGTTGCAGTGAGCCGAGATAGTACCACTGTACTCCAGCCTGGGCAACAGAGTGAGACTCTGTCTCAAAAAAAAAAAAAAAAAAAAAAAAAAAAAGACTAGATTTTATTGGACAGGGGTTGGGGGGATTGGGTGATTTTGAGAACAGGCATGGCATTATCCGATTTAGTTTTTAAAAAGGTATGTCTGAATATTTTAAGCTAGATAAGACCAAGCTTTTCTCACTTCCAGACCTATGTGTTCCAGACCATAAACTGCCCCTAGTGCCAAATATTATTTTCAGGAACTAATTTCAATTCTGACTGTAGTAAAATTAGAGAGGCAATGTTTTCCTAGACTCAGGAAAACTAGAAAATAAATAAATAAATAATTTTAAGAAAATACTTTTCTTTTATCTACTTTTATTTTCCAGTATCAGAGAAACATATATCCTTTTTTTGACCATCAAAAACTTCTCTTTCAAATAATGCAGCCTCTCAAATTCTGAAGAAATGGAACCAGCTCTGGATTATTCTACCACATTTAGCAAACATATAAAATCTGAAACCTGAATGTGATGACAGGATTTTATTAAATCCTAGTGAAGTCATCTAAGTTAAGTTACAAATTATTTTACAAAAGTCACACACACACAAATCAGATTTTCCCCATCCCACAGTCAGTGCTGAGTTTTAAAGCCTGTCTGGCCAGTCTTGGCTGTTATAGTATTGTTCCTTTAGCCTATAAATGCCAAGGTTACTTGGAGGTAAAGGCCATGTGGTCATTGCAAAATAGAGAATTAATGGAATGAGGAAAATGTTCCAAAATATTAAAGGATAGGTGCTCAGGGGAAAAAAGTAAAAGAACTGTTTGATTCATGCTTTTTGCCACCTTTTAGAATATAAACCGCAATCCAAACTCTTCAAAAAACACTGAGCATAGAAAAAGACAACATTTTTAGAGTTTAACAAATAGTTTGCTGATTTATAGGGAAATTCATGACCTGGTGAGCAAAGGATACCATAAGTCTACACCCTGCAGTCTGCAATTAAGCGTATTAGAGAAGACTGCCTGGAGGAAGTGACATCTGAGATGATTTTGAAGGACCAGTACAAGGCAGGCTGCGGAGAAGAATATTATTTTTGCTAGGGAGGCCTTTGAATTGAAACTTGGGGTTCTTTCTGTGGCCATTGAAATAAGAATGTGACAGCACAATTATGTACAATCTGCGTTCATTTTTCATTCTCTCCATCACTTCTCCAGATCCTTCTGGGGTGGTGGAATGCCTGTGGCTTTCGGACTAGCGTGGCAAAACAGAAAAGTTCTAATTCACTTAAATTTGGGTGGTTATTGGTTGCATGCCTCTGTGGTTCTTTTTCGTAATTTTGGGTCCAAAACTCTGAGAGATATATCAGTTTCAGACCTTGATCAAAATGTATTTTTAATTGGTGAGCTCATCACAGAAATTGAGAAGGATGGTAGAAAGAAAAAGAGGAAATGCTATTATTTGAACAATTCAGTTTTTGAACTTTCCTTCAACATTATTTCCCTGGCTTACCAACAAACTGGCACTACAGTTAAGTCCACAATAAATATTTCATTTTAATCAGAGTGTTGTTTGATCTCTTGTCTAGATGGCAGCAAACCAGAACACTTCCTTGACAATAAGTGATATAAGTAGACCTTACAAATACATTGAAAATATCTTGTGCAGTGATCCCATTTCTGGCATTATGAGTAAATTGGAGACCCAGAAGTGGAAAGGAATGAAATTGGAGAGGGGAAATCTGTGAAACTTTGACATTATGTTTGAATCTGCAACTATTAACTACTATGTCCACTGGCTATTTCCTAAATACAATTGGCTCTTTCTTGGGTCATCTTATTCTTTCACCATTTCCCCTCATTCTTTCCTACAAGGCATGTGTGCATATAGAGTTTGAGTATACCTAATCTGAAAATCCAATATCTGAACTGCTCCAAAATTCAAAACTTTTTGAGTACTGACATGAGGTTCAAAAGAACACTCACTGGAACATTGAGTTCAGATTCTTGGATTAGGGCTGTTCAACCGGTAAATATTTACTGCAAATATTCCAAAATCTAAAAGAATCTGCAGTCCAAAGCACTCTGGTTCCAAATACTTTGGAATAAATATACAAACTATAAGATGGATGATATGCATGACTGTACATGCTGCTTTGTGTCTGTGCTCTCTAGAATCAAGCAGGACATCCCTCGAGTACCAGAGCTAACCTTAAGTTGTTCTTTGTACCCAACGCATAGCTTAATATGATGAACAAAATGTTTGGCACATTATGTTCAAACTTGAATAACTACAGGTCAGGTTTTGAGGGGTAAAGCAGACCAATAGTTATTTAGAAGTCAAGAGAATATGCAAAGAACAAAAAGATAGAGAAAATTTTTGGAAAAACTATCTTTTATTCATTTATGCACTTGAATACAAAACACATACTGTAAAATAAATAAAAATATTCATGCCTGATGGCAAAGAGAAGACTCTTATATCAAAATTTTAAGACAAACAAAATAGATATGATTTTTATGTTTTCTGCTGAGGAGAAGCAGAGCACTTTCCCACTGATTTTCTGACAATTTGTCATCAGGCTGAACCATGTATTTTCTGGGAACTTGATCAAGTAAAATCATTCTGGGACACCAAAGTGCTTTCAAAACCTAGATCAGGTTTCCTTTTGGATCAGGGATCCAACCAAGAGCATATAGAACTCTTAAGATGGATTAATTTTTACTCTGTTCTTCTGATCTGTTTCATTTATCATGTAATAAGTTGACAAAGGGACTGAAATACACAGAGACATGGAATTTTGGGGTTACCCAGAAAAACCTCCGCTGACTCAGTCAAATTTGTGGTTTATATTTTAGCCATTGCTATGGTTAATTTCTGTTTGTTTTTACAATGCATATGAACAAATGTTTGATGAAAAAATTAAAAGAGAAGAAACCAAAAGTGAAATGTGAGCACTGTTAGACTGGCCAACATTTATTAAAGATACCAAACTAAATGACGGAAAATGTGAACAATCTGGGTTACTTTAGCTGAAAAAATAAACCATTTATAGTACCCTAATACCTTTTAGGCTTGTTTAGTAGATATAAAAGCTTTTCTTTCTTTTGTGTCAAAATTCCTATTGGGTTGCTGCAACTAATAAAATCAAAATCACATTAATTCAATTTCTCCTTTAATTGCTTCTTCTCATGGATTATCTGAAAATTTCAGCAATGACGTGGTATCCTCCAAGATTCTAAAGAGTGGGCCAGAAGCAAATGAAGGGTGGAGGAAAAGTAGGGAAATGAGGGAAGTTGTCATTTCTGAGCAACTACTATGTGTTAGTAGGTGCATAGCCTTTCAATAACCCCACTATGTAAGCGTTGTTAACTCTACAGAGGAGGAACTTAAAGTTTTAAAAGGCTAGTAACTTGCCCAGGGTTAGTGGTAGTTAAGATTTAATCCTACTTCTGATTTATGTCAAATTTCTACTGCTTCACATCTCCTGTAAAACTCAGGTACAAGATTAAGACATGCCCGACAGAAAATCTCAGAAATAAATTGGAAGTATTTTCCTATATGTTTATAATGAAGTAAGAGTTAGAAATTAACATCTGTGGACTTCATTTATCTGTACAGTCATGGCCTCTATTAACATGGATGAGCAAGCACTGACCGCCCCCCCCACCCGCCGCCATATATCTATATATACAGCGAGAGATGTGCTCTGTTGCCCAGGCTATAGTACAGTGGTCTATCTTGGCTTACTGCAACCTCTGCCTCCAGGTTCAAGCAATTCTCCTGCCTCAACCTCCCAAGTAGCTGGGACTACAGGTGCCTGCCACCATGCCCAGCTAATTTTTGTATTTATTTTAGTAGAGACAGGGTTTCACCATGTTGGCCAGGCTGGTCTCAAACTCCTGATCTCAAGTGATCCACCTGCCTTGGCCTCCCAAAGTGCTGGGATTATTGGCACAAGCCACCGTACTCGGCCTATAATATATTTTGCAATGATAGCAGTAAAAAGTGTTCATGGTACTACCTGGATAATGGTGATTAAATATAATTTAATTAACATGGACCAAACTATAGATTTATTTTACCATTTTTTCAGGTGATTGAAGCAGAGCATATATGATCTCAACATATCAAGACTGTAACTGAGGATTATTTCATTTACCAGGTGTATGGTTTGGGGTTTTGGTTTTCTGTTACATCTGTCAAGCTTTTAAGCTCAGTACGTCTCATTGCTTATTTAAAAATGTAATATGATGTGAAGGACAGAAATGAATTCAAATGTGTGTATTGGGACTTTCTAATGTCTCATAAAGTAAGTTTTTAATTTTTATAAATTCATTAGAGAGAACTAATATGATCTGTTTTTAAAAACATCCCTTTCTCTCATTAGTTGTTTGGTTTTTGTTTTTCTGTTTTGAGACAGGGTCTCGCTCCATTGCCCAGGATGAAGTGCAGTGGTTCTTTCACCATTCACTGCGGCCTCAGCCTTCAGGGCTCAGGTGATCCTCTTGCCTCAGCCTCCTGAGAAGCTGGGACTACAGGCTTGTTCCACCATGCCAGGCTAAATTTTCTGTTTTAAAAATTTGGAACGCTTCATGAATTTGCATGTCATCCTTACACAGGGGCCGTGTTAATCTTCTCTGTATCATTCCAATTTTAGTATATGTGTTGGTGAAGCGAGCACCACTAGTTTTTGATATTATGATTTTCTTGCTTAGTGTACCACAATGTATAAAGTACCATACTAAAGTCTCCCGTTTTGTTTACTAGTCTATTAATTCTTTCAAAAGAGGAGATACAAATAGAAACATGTAAGATCTCAGACCTTTAAGAGACATGATAAAATATCTACACAGATATCTATAACATTAACCCAGGAAATCCTTGTGTAGAGTTAACAGCTTGATTTTGAAAAAACATAAGATAATTTAAAAATATTTTGCTTTATTCTTTCCATGGTTTAATTACTATCATTTTAAATCACCTTTCATTATACAAAAACACATATTGAAACAAAGAACTGCTCATTTTCTAGTGATTACAGATACATCAACATAGATAATATTGATAATTCTAGCAAAAATTTAATTTTAGAAGTCTGATCATTTTAAGTCAAATGAGAAGTACATCTAACACACTATGCTAGGTTGAGAATATGAAGTACCGCTTTAAATGTTTGCTCTGGAACCAAATGTAGAAAAGTTTAGACGAGTCATGGACCAATCATTACTGAATTCATCTCAAGGATATTTTCACTCTTCTCTACTTGGTAATAACCACTAAGGGAATAGGGAAATTTCCACACATATGTAAGAAATGTGAAGGACTTCGAGATAGATATGCATTTTGAGGAAAACATTTATCTTCAGTGTAAAAAATTCAATAAACATAAGTTAATTTTTCTTTCCAAAACACTACTTGCTACTTCTTCCTGGTGTCTTGACTTCTAACAAAACCTCAAAGTCGGTTGGTGTTTGGTCTGAATGTGTATTTCTATGAGTGTGCTGTAAATTGGCCTTGGAGAAATAGGGGTTTTCTCGAGTCCAGGAAGCCTTGTTGTGTTGTTTGGCTGTTACTTGGTGCCTTGACTATAACACATGAAGGGACTATGTGGCTTAGGTTGCCGCTTTCCTAGAAGGCAGGGGGAGATGGTGTTTAGTGGGTCTGCTGCTTGAGTAGGCCAAAGAAAACCTTGTTGTAAGTAGCGCCTCAGGGTGGAATACATTCTTTGCCAAGCATGTCATTCAGTTTCAGAAATAATTTAGCTGCTTTGGGATGTGGAGAGCAGGAAGGAATTTTGCTATTGGCTGCTGGAATAGTCCTGGTGAATAAAATGGTGGGGAGAAGATTGCTGAGAACGATCTGTTGCTAGGAGCTGGGGGGGGGGTGGAAATTTCAGTCTGCTCAGTTGGCACTAGCTGTATGCAGTCTGTTGCGGGCCCTGTGAGAAAGCTACCTGCAGGCTGCTACTCTGTAAGCAGACAGCCTCCATTGTACCTTCTGACTGCTCTCAACTGTCAGGCAAATGCTTAATCAGCAGCTTTTGAAAAAGAGCATGATTAATAAACCCATAAAACTCTCTTCTCTGATTAAAGCCACAACTGTGTGGCAAAATCTATTAGAGCTTAGTTAGAGACCATTATAGTAGAGAAAATAAATTATTAAAGGGCAGATTTGTAGGCACTCTAGGAAAACAGATTTGGCTGGACTTAGTCCCGTCTCCCAGCTGTGAGAATTAAATAGGAGTCTGGGGACATGTAAAATTTAGTGCAGGACGTAGTTATAAGACAGCAGGGAAAATGCTATGACTGAGAGGCAGCAGCTCTCTATGAAATGCACGTTGATTTTCAAAGGCTGAAGAGTGTTTCTTCAGTTCCCCATGCTACTGTACGCTGATAGAGAATAGATGAGACCGAATTTTAGATCACACTAAAGTTTCTCTTTTTTTCAGCTTTATTTTTAAACCTTTTCCCACAAGTCTAGCTCATTAGAGCAAAAGAACTTTAATGAGATAATGGGCATAAAGTCAATCTGGAAAGTTGAAAAAACACCATTTGGTTGTCATTACTGGACTGAACTCAATTTTCATTTTGGGCATTTTTGTTACAGTTAAGGATATCAAATATAAATGTTGATCAATGTTTACTTCTTCAGAATTGCACACTAAAATAATGCATTTTCATAAAGTAGCTAATCCACAAGTTTCCAGTTAGTAGAGCTTTGTTTTTACTTTAGTTATTCCTTAAAAATAATCTTTTTTTTTTTTTCTAGAGAGTACCCAATAAGTCCTGGTACTATTAGGAGAGCATTCCTAAAGCAGGTTTTAAAAGTAATAGCAAATTAGTGCATTGACTCTCATTTTGAAATGTATTACTTTATGCTCATTTACTTACTGCTTTACTCTATAAATGTTTGTTGATCATGAGCAATACATGAGATCACATGAAAGTACTGCCAGGGATACAAAAATAACAACAGTACCACTAATACCTTTACTGTGACTGATGCTATGGATAACACCGAATTACTTACAAAGGGCAAACTATGCATCAAGCACTGTTCTCAATGCTTTACAGAAACTCATTTATTCCCCACAACAACCTTTAGAAGTAAGTCCTATGATTATCCTTTACATACTTGAGGAAACTAAGGCACAGGGAGGTTAAGTAATTCCCCATGTTAAACAACTAGTAATGGGCAAAGCTAGGATTTGATTCAGGCAGAATAATTGCTACAGTTGAGTGTGTGTATATGGGTGTGTTTTGTGTGTGTGTGTGTGCGCGCGCGTGTGCGTATGTGCGCGCGCGCGTGCGTATGTGCTTAATAGAGGTAACAGTAGAAGAATGCTTAGAAAAATGCTGGGGGCAGAGGCCGTAGAATTCTAGCTATTGAGAGAGCCATGGAACTGACTTGAACCATGAACTTTGAGTAGGATCTGGATGTGCAGAGATGGAAGCTGAGCCTGGCAGCACAAGAGTAGCAAAGCAAGCCGTCCAAATCCCCTAATCTGTGGAGTATACAAAGTTGACTATGGATGGTAAGGTCAAGCTAGTAGATGAAACCAAATTGTAAACCTAAGAATCAGACTAGGAAGTGTGACTTTTGTTTAATGCCAATGGTAATTCATTGATTTTTTTTTTTTTTTTTTTTTACTATTGGGGAGATATGTTCAGAAATATGTTTCAAAGTTTAAGTCTAATAACAATGTGTGGTTAGATTGCAATAGAGAAAGACTGACATGTGTTTAGAATAAGATTACAATAAAAAGTCAGAAAATAGTGTTGAGGTAGCAGTTATTATGCAAAAGACAAGGTGGTGTCAGCAGTTTATTGTTTAGGAAAAAATCACTCAGTACCTTATACCTTGGCATTTATAAACTAGACAATCTCAAAACATGTTATTGAACCAAACTGACAAAATAAGAAGGCTTTATTATTCAAATACAAGCTTCTGAGTGTCATGAGTACACACCTTTTTTGATGCTTTTTTATAGCTTCTTAGATAAAAGCTCATTTTTGATAGTTACATTCGGTATGGTTTCTTGGGCACATGCTATGCTTCTGTGTGAAAGATGAGTAAATCAGATCCATTTTCATTGTAGTTTTCCCCAGATGGCAAGTGTGAGTGGAGCAAGCACACTTTTGCCTGATTGGAAGCATCTGCAGTTTATTTGCTATGGTGTTGCTCCCTATTTTTTTTTTTCCCCTGACTCATGCTTAACAGAGTGCTGCCCAATCCTGCTTATTTTCTTCTCACTGCAACGTTCATATCAGCTGCCATTGGGGTTGTCTTCTTATTACTCTCTGAAATTCACTGTGCCAGAGCCTTCTCTGCAGCTCATATGAAATACAGCTAACTCAAAGCCCTTCATGTAGCTGTAGATCCAGGTGGTTACAAGATACCACGTGCTGGCATAATGATATCACAGATATGGCATGACTTATCAAAGCATGTGATTTTATTTTAAGTTTCATTCCTATCAGTAACTGAATACACGGTCTCTATCAGTTATTTCTGAGCCTGTTACATGGATCTTCAAACCTGGGAAAATTCCTCTGAAGCAAATGTGGTAATAGTAGGGATTTTAACTTCTGCTTTTTTCCCCTGCCCACAAAGCGGTAGTATTTTAGGTCATGAGAAACAATGATGATGCCTTTGGCAAATTAAATTCAATGCCAGGGAATAACTCTACAGTCTATAAGTGCCAAAAACTATTGAAATTCACAGAAATGGCATCGGAATGATTGCTTCGAAATAGGAATTACAAGTGCATTTTAGCATTTGTAATTGCAGAGCTAAGAAGAACATAACAAGAGGTGTTAGACCATCAGTAGAAGCACAGCATTGCCAGGTGTAGTTCTCTTTGATTTATAGGCTGAAGTAGTGAATGGACAGTAGGGACAGTCCACACATGGGGTATAATAATGAGTAAGAGTGTGAACACCTTGGAGAATAAGATTCAACTCGCTGGCTTTCCCAGCCGTAATAATTCAGTCAACAATGTTGAAAATATTTTCACTGGGTATATGATCTTTCTGTGTGCTACAGAAAAATACAAATATAGGTCCGAGCATGGTGGCTCACACCTGTAATCCCAGCACTTTGGGAGGCTGAGGTGAGAGGATCATGAGGTCAAGAGATCTAGACCGTCCTGGCCAGCATGGTGAAACCTGTCTCTACTAAGAATACAAAATTAGCTGAGCGTGGTGGTGCGTGCCTGTAGTCCCAGCTACTTGGGAGGCTGAGGTGAGAGAATCGCTTGAACCTGGGAGGTGGAGGTTGCATCACGCCACTGCACTCCAGCCTGGCAACAGAGCAAGACTTTCATCTCAAAAAAAAAAAAAAAAAAGGAAGAAGAAAAATAAAAGTACAAATATAGAAAAAAGTTTCTATTTTCTAAGGCAGTGTCAGCCAGTGGAAAGATAATGTGAACCACATATGTAATTTTAAATTTTCCAGTAGCCACATTTTTTAAAAAAGTAAAAAGAAAGAGGTGAAGTTAATTTAAATAATGTTATTGGACCAAATATATCCAAAATATTATGTTTCAAGATATAATCAATATAAAAATTACTAGTGAGATAGTGCATATTCTTTTTTTATTTTGTCTTCTGAACCTGGTATGTATTGTACAGTTACAGTGCATCTCGTCTGAGACTGGCTGTGTTTCAAGCGCTCAGTAGTCACATGTGGTTCATTACTACTATATTGGGTGGCACAATTCTAGGCAATTAAAAAGCCAGCTGGTATGAAAGGTTTTCTATGATGATAAAGGTGCATCCATGTAAGATTTTCATAATATTATCATATTCCTCATTTAATGAATTAATTAGGGCAATGTTTCCAAGAGTGTGGCCAGAGAAACATCACTTTTCCTATAAAGTATTATGTAAAAAGTGGTGTGCAAGGAAATAAGATCAGAGACTTCTGGGTTAGCCCTAGAACTTAAAGTACAATAAAAGAAAATCATCATCATCATAGTAATTTTCATTTTTATTTTTATTTAGTGTTCTCCTTAATTTTTTTTTTTAAAGGAATTTTTCGCCAGGCGCGGTGGCTCAAGCCTGTAATCCTAGCCCTTTGGGAGGCCGAGACGGGCGGATCACGAGGTCAGGAGATCGAGACCATCCTGGCTAACATGGTGAAACCCCGTCTCTACTAAAAAATACAAAAAAAACTAGCTGGGCGAGGTGGCGGGCGCCTGTAGTCCCAGCTACTTGGGAGGCTGAGGCAGGAGAATGGCGTAAACCCGGGAGGCGGAGCTTGCAGTGAGCTGAGATCCGGCCACTGCACTCCAGCCTGGGAGACAGAGCGAAACTCCGCCTCAAAAAAAAAAAAAAAAAAAGGAATTTTTCTTCAGCCTCTCTGCTGATGAAAACCTCAGGTGTGTTGATGCATATGCGGACTTCCAAGAGGAGAATGTGTACATTTCCTATTCTCAATTGGTCGTGAAATTGTTTTTGCATAGAGTATCTCTTGGGCCTAGTGTTACAAGGAATATACTGTGGAAAATGCTGATTTAAGCCTCAAATAAGTGATGTAGGAATTTGGAAATAGGAAAAAGCAAAATGGAGAGGTCCTGGGAGCCTTGTTTGGAATGCGGGTGTACCTTCAGTTAATTCTTCTCAAGTGTGTACAGCAGAATTTATTACAATATTTGGCTTGCTCTGCACTTGGCTGTCTCCCCACAAATTTTTAAGTTTTTTATAAAAAAGTCTTATTTACATTTTTATCCCACATTGGACCAGGCACAACTATCAGTAAATATTTGTTGAATTGAATGAAACAGAAAGTTCAATACAGACCAGTGCAAAGTGGGGAACTTAAAGAGAAAGGAACTCTCTAGCCCAAGAAGAGAAACAAATCACACCAAGAAGTTAAGGTCAATGAGGAAATGACAATGAGAGCAGTAGTGCCATCGTAGCAGTGAAGGGCCTCTCAGCTCCTCTCAGACATTCGACTTCAGAGTCATTCACAGGAGAATATCCACATTAAAGGCAAATCAAAAGAGGAGAGAGCAGTGAAGAGAAGGTTAGATAGGGCAAGGCAGAGAATCATATGTCAAAAGCTAACAAAAACCTACCTTCACTGTAACATGTGTGGGTGTTTCTGCCTTTAATAGATCAATCTCTAGATTTTTGAGAAAATCAGATCTGAGATACAAGGTAGGAGGAGGTGCACATCAGATGGGAAGGTCAAGAACAAGAGCGTAGGGAACAAACTCTAGAAAATGTACTTTTCTATCCAGATACCCCAAGAAAGACAAAGTTATAGAAATGAATTATTATCGAGACCAGTCTGGTCAACATGGTAAAACCCCGTCTCTACTAAAAATACAAAAACTAGCCTGGCGTGGTGGCACACACCTGTAATTGCAGCTACTTGCAAGGCTGAGGCAGGAGAATTGCTGGGACCTGGGAGGTGGAGGTAGCAGTGAGTCGACATTGCGCCACTGCACTTCAGCCTGGGCAACAGGGTGTGTGAGACGCCATCAAGAAAGAAAAAGAGAGAGAAAGAAGGAGAGAGTGGGAGAGTAAGAGACAGACAGAGAGAGAGAGAGAAGGAAAGAAAGAGAGAAAGAAAGGAGGGAAGGGAAGAAGGGAGGAAGAGAGGAAGGAAGGAAGGAAGGGAGGGAGGGAGGGAGGAAGGAAGGAAGAAAATTTAGAGACAAATGCCCAGAAAATTGACTTCTTTGCAGATTTTTGTGGCTTTTCTCACATCTAGATAGGGAGCAGTTAGCTCATATTTCTACCTGGTAAGCCCTCTTGGAATCTAATTTCTGAATCCAGTTATAAATAAAGCCATTCACAGAGGAAGACAGAAAGCAGGGAGTAAAGCAATCCTCAGTTTCCTCTTCCGTCCTCCTCTCCTCTACACCTAATCTGCAGTTTATATTTTTTTCCTATCTGACAAATCCTGCTTTTAGAAGTAGACTTCCCCCTTAGCCTGAACACAAAAGAAGAGAAAAATTTCCTCCATTTCCTCCATATTCCACCACTGATGGGAATTTTTAAATGTTAGATAAAACAGAAATATGGAACAAAATTGAGTATGCTAATGAAAGTTGGGTATAGTATAGCAAAATTAATCTTGCAGCCATAATTGTAGTGAGAGACCATTCCCAGAACTTCTGGAGACATTTCAGAGAATAATTTTTCCTGTTCTAGACTTAGACATCAAAAAGAAAAGGCAATTTTCTTAATTCTACTCTCAGCAAGCATCTCCAGAACATTACCTCTGACCTGGCTTCCAAACACCAGACATACTCTTTCAGCTTGTCCTTCCAAAGTTTTGGCCACCCAAAGAATGCACCAGGCTGAAGATCAAAGAACTCTGCTGGTTTACACTTGGCTGCTGGGACAGCTCTGTGTTGTGCCTCTGCTGGAATTAGTGCTGTCTTCATCAGAGGAGTCAGCCACAGGAATAGGGCAACCAGTCATTGGAGACAGGAAGAAGTGGCGAGGATAGCATCAGTGCAGTGTAAAAGCTGTGCTCCCTGCTTCCCAGTGGGAGACAATGGCTGCCGTAAGAGGGTTTAAGCCTGGGAGAGCTGTGGGCATCATTTGGAGGTAGTCTTCTATCTAGAAATTGTGATCACCATTAGGTCATGATCACAACAAGCAAGAAAAAAATTACTTTCCTATAGGTTTTTTCTACAGTCGGGCTCCAGAATTTTAAAAACACATTCTGACTTATTATCTCAGTTGACCCTCCCATAAAATGAAGCAAGATTGGAAGTCATTAGACTGAAGGAAACTTGAGAACAGAGAGAATCCTGTTTCTCTTGTACCTGCCATCCCTAACACAGCACCTGGCAGTAGTGAGCTGTCTGTAAGTATTTGTTGAGTAAATTAATAGATACCCATTTTGCAAGTGGTGATCCTGATTGGGAAATAATTAACAATCATGCCCAAAATAGGAAATATGTTAAGTAACTGAGTCAATGCTATAACCCAGGTCCTCTGATTCATTTTCCAAAGAGCCTCTAGGAAGGCTTATAGACCTAGTAAGCTTTCAAAACATGTGGTGGTTCACCGAGTGTCTTTTTTTCTAGAATTATTCCCTCCTTCTGGCTTAGGCTCTTGCTAATTTCTGAAGCCAATTGTTCCTATTTTAAGACCCACTGACTCGCAGCCCATGATAAATAAATATGACACACCTGTCTCACCACCAGAGGACATGATACATCCTTTCCAAATCTTTTCCACTCTCCTCAAGCTTTCATCCCTATGCCCTAAGTCTCAACAGATTGTTAAGAAGATCAAAGTCAGCTGGTATAAACCTACATCTCCAAATCCTTCTATACCTTCACAGATCCGTTATCTAAGAGGGAGCTGTCTCTTCTCTCAGAGGATAATCAACCACTTTCCTCAGACCTATTACCTCTTTTCTCCTGGGAGCCTGGGTCCACCAATTAATTATTCTTCAAACTTATCCTTTCTACGGCCTCCTTCTTCTCTGTCAGCAAACATACAAATCACCCCCATGTTAAAAAATAATCTTTATCTTTGTGACTCCTGGTCATGTCTTACCATCTTTCCCTTTCCTTTTCTGTCAACAGATAGACTCCTCAGCATGGCTTCCACTCTGACAACAGACCATTCTATACCATCTCAAAGTCCACAGTGGCTCCCTAACTGCCCCTGTGGGCCTTTTCCTTAGCTAAGACACTAATTACTCTCAGGGTAGTTGAGCAGCAAGGCCATCACCCTCTGTCTCCCTTCTGTGCTGCTTCTGACTTCATGGTGCTGAGGAAACTCTGAATTTTCTGTCTGAGGGAAACAGGGCCACTGGAATTGTTAACAAGTGTATAATAACAGGAGGAATTCTGACTAGGTGTCATGGAGGAAAGGGTAACTGTATTAAATGAGTAGATTATGAGGCTATGTTTTGTTTTGGTATTCAGGAGCAGAAGAATAGAAGAAGAAGAAAGAAAGAGAAAGGATGGGAAGCTGCTCGTCAGTTGTGTGTCACATGGTAGGGCTGGCTTTAGGTCTTGGGGCTGTCCACACAAAAGGCCAAAAGAGACAAGACACCCGCTTCTCCACTAGAGCACCTACATTTGCACCTGCACTCTGTGAGGGTTCCCAACCCTTGCTTTCAGGGAGGTGAGGAGGAGGAGCTCAGAAAGGAGAGATCCATTCGAGTCTGGATTTCCTCAAACACCCCACATTTCAGAACCCTTGCAGGAGAAGAACTACCTACTCTAAAAACCTCTTTCACCTATTTAATGATGCCTCCATTCTAAACTCTTTGGTCCAAAATTGGAGAGGGGGCCACTGGTTTGATTACAGGTTAGCTTAAAAAAACAAAAACAAAAAATTATATCCTTTCCTTTCTTGCTGGCGTGGCCAGAAGAGACAGAGCACAATGGAAGTCTAAAAGTCCATAATAGTTTTACAAAGTAGAAGCCCCTGAATGAGAAAAATGATCAGAAAAGGGCTAGGGAAACTGAAGGAAAACATCTCTAAATAAAAAATATTGGAAAGGCCCAGCCTCACTTATTGTCATCATAGAAAAGGCAGAGGAAATTGTATACAAGTATATTTCAAGTCTAACAGTCCACACACACCTACAGGCAGCCATATGTCAGACTTTGTTCCTGTGGGTGAAAATTAGGTGCCCTACCTGCCCAAATCTGAATTGATCCTCCAGAATAATGGTCAGAGCAAGTTACAGAACCTGAACAGTATCCACATTGTATTCGTTGTCCCTTCGCAGAGGACTGGTCAGTAGCCCCAGTGATCCAAAAAGGAGAGGCACATTATCTCATTTCCCCTGGATACAATACTAGTTAAAAGTGGAAAGAATTATAAACAGAACATTACAGCTTCATTAAGCCCATGATGCAGGTCAAGTTTCCTGGCAGCCACTTCTGCCCCAGGCTAGTGCTAGACATGTAGTCATTTACAGGCAGAAATAATAGAGGATTATACAGTCCTCTCTGTGCAACATGTGTTGAAGCTTTATATAGCTATTAA